>NW_006410257.1:6729-8459 GCF_000296735.1 Chrysochloris asiatica | reverse complement strand
GAATACAGATGAGATTCCTACTTAGAAATTTCTTGTTGTTGCTAAGTGCCTTCAAGTCAGTTCTGACTCATAGCGACCCTATATAGGGTTTCCAAGGAGGTGCTGGTGAGCTTGAACCTACAAACTTGTGGTTCAAACCAGACTTGCAGCCCAGTGCATTAAAATACAGTACTACACCAGGACTCCTTAGAATGAGAGGGCCCAGATATCAAGGACATTCACTTTCTCCTCTTCCTCTTTTATTAATATTAACAAGTCTACAGAGAGTGGAATAATATGAACCAATTTGGCTAATTGTGAGCTTTGAGCATTTTGTCCTCAAGGCCATACAACTTTAAATACTAGTCTGTGCCCTCTATTGTTTCAATATGTGTGTCCCAGTCCAATAAGCTCAATACCAATGTCTCTCTTCTGCTGTGGTTGTCTGACTCAGCAAGCCCATGCCTGAGTTTGTCTTCCTGCCAGTACTGATGAAGAAGTCTCAGAACTCTTCACCCACAAGGCACGAGAGGTATGGTGGACCATCTTCCTTGGCCATGCGCCAACAGACACCCAGAGTAACTCAATGAGTGTCAAGGGAGACACTGGACAGAGGGGCTACGGTGCACTGATTTCTCCTCCTCAGGACAAGTGGCCCACTTGGGATGGGCAGATGAGAGAATCTCAAGTGCTGAGTTTGACCCCGGGGGCCTGAGAAGTCAGAAGTCCAAGAAAAGTCACTTAGAGTTTTAATTTCTTATACATTGGTTATAGTTTCTATAGGCATTTCTCCATAAGTGTAGGAAATAAGTCTCTCTCATATGTCCTTTTAGCACAACAAAATTATCTTATTTTTGATGATGATAAGGGCGATGACAAATAACCACAGTATCATGAAGGTTTACTTTAGGTTTCCCAGTACCAGGACCTGAGCTAAGTTTTCTATGTAATGTTTCCTTTTCCTGTACAACCATATCTACAAAAGAGCAACACATGTTATTGTCATTTTATAGAAGAGGAAAGGAGCATAGTGCCTTTTTGAAAGTTGTAGCAGGTCATGTGCAGAAAAAGCTGAAGCCTGGTTTGAATGCAGGCAGGGTGACAACAGACATAGGGCTGGTCATAGTCTCCTCTGCCCACACATGCTGCCATTTCACTTCCCTGATCTCTCCAGAGACCGCTTGCTCCCTGTGCTTTTTTGTGTGGGCTTTCTGCTAGACCACAGTGAACAGCAGCAATGTTTTTTTGGTGCCTCAACTATCATAAGGATATCTGAAAAAACAGGAGGGAATCACATCAGGAGTTGGCAAACAATAATTCAAGACAGTTTTTGCTTATAGTCCTTCTGGATTTTGCCTCAGCTTTGTCCATTTCCTTCTCCATTCTCGAAATTAACACATCTCAGTCTCAAAGAGAGACATAAAGACAAGATACTGGATATTATTCTGTCCAGAAACTGGTTGAGTTTAAAGGTGTAATTTAGATGCATCTTTCAGTCAATTCCTTCAACTTCTGTTGTAAAAATTTTGAAACATGGAGAAACAGAGCAAAGATCATTAGTTCATGATTCTGACTGGCCAATAATTTATGTGTGAATAATCTTGAATGCTCTAATCATTATCTGTATGCCATGGAGAAAGTTCTTAGTTTCGCTCCAGCCCTATATTGACATGTGAGTTAATTCACAGTGGATAGAGTGAAAGAGATTCACATCATAGCGTAGTGGTTATGAATCAGGCTGTGAATCTCAC
>NW_006410257.1:6181-6629 GCF_000296735.1 Chrysochloris asiatica | reverse complement strand
CGGTGGCATAGCCCTCAGAATCACAGCAACTCTGACCACCACAGCACGACAGACAGACGAGTGGTGGCCGTTTGGTTTTATAAAGATTATATACATCCTTCAATATGGATTGCACTTCAATGTAAGAAAACTACAATTCTTACAACTGACCCTATAAATAGCATCATGAAAAATTGAGAAGAGATTAAAGTTGTCAGAGATTAAAGATGGATTTAATGAGGACAAAGGTGTTACAGATCCAAGTCATCATGGTAATTTCAATCACTTCTTTTGAATGTAAAAGTTGGACAATGAATAAGGAATACTATGGAAGAGTGCATGCATTTGAATTATGGTGTTAGTGATGAATATTGAATTTGACTGCAAAAAGAATAAACAAATCTATTTTGGAAGATATATAGCCACCATGTCTTTAGAAGACAGCAATGTGAGATTTTTATCTTTCACA
>NW_006410257.1:3052-5666 GCF_000296735.1 Chrysochloris asiatica | reverse complement strand
TGCACATAATTTTACACATTATTATCATTATTCATATAAATTACAAAAAGGTTCAAATAATTACACTAAAATATCCTATAATTTAAACATTTTGTTTTTCTAGATTATGTAAGATCATTTAATTTTCATACCTATATAAATTGGTATTGAATGTTCAAATGCAACAGAGTCTAACTGATTTTTGATTCTCTAGATTTTACCCATGCATAACACATAGTAGGCTACAATCACAATGACAACAACAAATCTATATTAAATATGGTCTGTATTAAATAGGCCCTTCATTAATTCCCAGGATCCGAGTAGGCTGTATGGCTTCCACACTGACTGCTCTTCTGCTTGAGTTTTCATCCCTGCAAGGATGTCCAATAGGACTAAAGATAAAATAAAACAGGGCATGAATCGGTCTCTAACAAGGACTTTCTATGTGACTTATTTAATAAAGTGTACAATTCTCAATCGTTTTCAGAAATGTTATGGAGATTTTCATGAATATCAAAAAGGAAAAACAGAAAAATAGGGAGAAGAAAATCTCACTATCTTTCAACAATAAACTAACTGCTTTCATATTGATTCAAATTATGATTAAAAACCAATGTCCACATATATAAGTATTAACCCATTGTTAATTGCTACATGCATCCTTGTGGGGAATATTATCCTATTTCTAGGTGAGAGAACTTAAGAGTTATGCATGCACCCCAAGTTTAAGTGCAAAATATATGGGATTCAGACTTGGGTCTCCTGATTCCTATTCCAAGATTCTATCTCCATCACTGGAGGTGAATAATTATTTTTCTTTTCTGATGAACAAATGGTGGCTAAACCATTGATTTTTCCTCTTACAGTTCATCGAGTTCATCTGTGAATTCAAAAACTGGATCAACTGGTTTAAAGGGAAATTTGTAGGATGAATCCTGTGGTATGTAGGGTTTTCTGTGAATAGTAATGTATTTGGTGAATCCTTAGGAAATTTGAGGAATGGAGATAGTATTTCGTAGTGGTTACAAATCGAGCTGCGAACCTTAAAGTCAGCGGTTCGAAACTACCAGCCGTTCCGCGGGAGAAAGATGAGGCTTTCTACTCCCGTAAAGATTTACACCCTCGAAAACCCTGTACAGGGTCGCTATGGGTCTGAACTGACTCAATGGCACTTAACAACAACAACAATGTTGTTGTTTTTAAGTATTATCTAGTTGATTCAGACACTGTATATGGTTTCCTAGGAGCAACTGGTGGATTTGAACTGCTGACCTCAACAGTTAGACTTACTTGTGTTTATCAAATGTCACCATATCAGGACTCCAGTATTTCCTTTACAAGATTGTAATTTTCATGTGATTCTATCATGGAATGACACTTACCAGGCACATTTCACAGATATTTGTGATTCTAGACCTTGACAATAAGAATATGTAGTTGTGTCTAATTTTTTATTGATAAATAAATATTGGCAATTAATTGTAAATTTGGTCATGCAGTAACTCTACACCTCAAACAACTTTGCTCAATGCACATATAATATGGCAATTCTCAATTGTATAATACATAGAGTGGAACAATAATTTTACTGTGATGATATTAATAAAACACTGACACCTAGAAAAATCTTTCTTCAGTAATATTACACACCTTTTAAAATGTGTGAAATAGATGTATGTACTTAGTAAAGAGTTTAAATACAATGATTTAGTAGAAGAGTATGTATTTTCAGGGCATAGGACGATCCTATACTATTTATGTACATTAAAAAATTGACTATGGATTCAAAAGTTAATATTAACAGTGTAAAAATATGGAGAGAAAAATATACACACCAAATTTATTACAGACATTTATTTTTGGAGAACAGGAGTATGGAGGAATAGGATCATATGCAAAGAGCAAGAAAACTCAAGTAACAAAGCTAATATCTTAAATATCTAAAAATTATTTATGAAGTAAATATTAAAATTTTGTATAATTAATGTCAAAATAGATTATTAATGATAATAATATATCACATTGATGAAGTACTCCTTTACACTGTGCAACTACAAAAAGGAATTTTTTTCAACCCTGGCTCTACGTCAGGAGGACCAGAGGACTAAATGTATAATCTGATTTAATGAGTTCTTGGTTGTGATCACCTCATCATCATATATAAAAAAAAAAACCATTGAAGCTTATAATGATCAACTAGATCCACTGTTTAAGCATGTTTTATGCAATACTTAATCCATGTTCTCTCTACAACTCTAAGCATTGGGCTTCATCAATATATGAGATATTTCAACACATGTGTAAATTGCTATTACATAACATTGAGTCCATTCTAACTCATTTGGACCATATACACAAACGAAAGAAATACTGTCATCCTCACAATTGTAGTTAGGTTTGAACCCATTTTTGCTGCCACTATTCTGCAAGAGTAAGACGAGGCTTTCTGGTCCCATAAACATTTACAACATCAGAAAACTGGTTGTTGTTATTAGGTGCCATGGAGTCAGAAAACTGGTACAGGGTCACTATTATTCAGAACTGACAGCAGGGCACATCACCACCACCACCATAATTCAGATGCATCAATTTTTCTAAGATCTTTCTTATTCATTATCCAACTTTCACATGC
>NW_006410257.1:0-2002 GCF_000296735.1 Chrysochloris asiatica | reverse complement strand
TGTGCATGATTTCTGATGAGTGACTGATGGGTTTGAACTACTTACCCTGCAAGTAGTAGTTCAGTGCTTATCCTCAGTGCCATACCAGGAACCAGAGTGAAAATTAACAGCATGTTACTTTACATTGTCTTCTATTCTTTTCACTTGAACATTTTTATCAATTAAATTATATTCTATCTGTGAAGAGGAATGAGGAAGTTTACTTTCATCTGGGAACTGAAATGAGGAGACCTCCAGTCTCCCTGATATAGAAGGATTGACTTGGAAAGAAGTTTACTGGGTTCAAACCTAGGTTGGAAACTATGCTGGTCATAATTTCCTCAACTACAAATAATAAGATTGTTAATCTTATAAGGAAACAACATTTTTCAAACATTTATGTTGAGAAACATATTGCATCAAGTTTGCAGAGAATGGAAACAATTACAGGCAAAAGGCCATTGAACAACAGACTTCTCCCTGAGATGATTAATGCAAATAATTCTGCATACAATGAAAAAATAGGAAGAGAGTGTTTCTTAAAAGTAAATTATTTTTGAAGCATTGGTTCATTTTCCACTAATGCCATCTTTGAAATCAGGAATGCTATATGGTTTTGTGCATTTATCAATCACATAATTATCAAAATTTAATATCCATTAAACCATAAGACAGTATATACATTTGAAATTATTTGGAAGAAAACCCACTTATTTGAATGACCATATAATCCCATATAAGATAAATTAAAGAATGATGAAAACCTGTGAAAGTAATTGACATATAAATATGTTCTCTGATCATGAACATTTTATTTTGATTTAAAAGCTGGCTAATGAGGTCCCTAAGGAGCTCTGGTAGCATAGTGGTTACAAATTGGGCTGCGAACTGCAAGGGCAGCAGTTCGAAACTACCAGCTATTCCATGGGAGAAACATGAAAGATTAGTCTTTCTGCTCCTGTAAAGATTTACAACCTCGGAAAACTTGTACATGTTCGCTATGAGTCAGAACCGACTTCACGGCACATAGCCACCACCAATGAGGCCTCTGGAAGAAGCACATGGTGTGAAATCAACTACTAAATTAAAAGTTAGTAATTTCAACTCATCATTCAGGGTCATGAAATAAAGCCCAGGTGATTTGCTTTAGTAAAGATTAAGGCCAAGTAAACACTATCCATTAATTCTATTCTGTAACACATGGGGTCACCATGAATTATAATCAACTCTGTGAAAACGATGGTGTGTGATTTTGTTTTGTTTTTTAATATAATTATCTACTTTATTGTAAGGAACCCTATAGCATAATAGATTACAAGATGGACTGATAAACACAAGATCAGCAGTGTAAATCTACCATTCACTGTACAAGAGAAAGACAATACTCTCTTTTCCCATAATTATTTACAGAAACCCATAAGGAGCTCTGGTAGCGAAGTAGTTACGAATCGGGCTGCGAACCACAAGGTCACCAGTTCGAAACTACCAGCTGTTACGCCGGAGAAAGATGAGGCTTTCTGCTCCCGTAAAGATTTACAGCCTTGGAAACTCTGTACAGGGTCACTATGAGTCGGAACCAACTCCACGGCACTTAACAACAACTACATACAGGTAGCTATGGGTTTAAACTGACTCAGTGGCAAGAAAGTGCCACCAACACCATTCCTTAGTGTTGTTTTTTAATAAATAGTTCATATCAAAAGAATGTACTGCACAGTTCTTAGAATCCTGGTTGGATAAGCACACTGGATTACTAACAAAAAGGTTGGAAGTTCAAACTACCAACCTCTCCTCAGAAACCACATACCCAGTCATTATGAGCAGGTATTGACATGAAAGTACTTAATAACACCAACACTTGGCTAAAACACAGTACTTTTGACTGTTTCTTAAAGAGAACAACCAGTTGCTCTTGATTATGACTCATGGTGATACCATATGTGTCAAAGTAGAACAGTGCTCTATGGGATTTTCATTGACTAGCTTTTTAGATCATCAGGCTTTTCTTCTAAGGTACCTCTAA
>NW_006410256.1:15517-16103 GCF_000296735.1 Chrysochloris asiatica | reverse complement strand
TTGAGATCCAGAGAGGGAAAGGGGCTGTGTGCTGAGGACCGTGGGGGCAGGCGGGGGGCAGGCTTGCAAGGTATATCCTTCAGTTGGGTGATGATGCATGGGCGGGTTGGTAACTATGGCAATGAAACTGTGTATGATAGAATGAATGTAAAACTAATGTTCTCCCATGTAAACTATCACACAATTCACAATAACACATTTATTAAAAAAAAAAAAGAGGAAGGATCAGTGGTTTGAAAATATGGCCTTGGTGATAGAAATGATGCTGGAGAATGCCTGATAGAATTCTGCAAAACAAATGATTTGTTCATTTCAAATACCTTCTTTAGACAGCATAAGAGATGACTATACACATGGAACACACCAGATGGAATACATAGAAATCAAATTGACTACATCTGCAAAACAGATGATGGAAAAGCTCTGTATCATCAGTGAAAACAAGGCCAGGGGCAGACTGTGGAACAAACCATCAATTACTCATATGCAGATTCAAAGTGAAGCTGAAGAAAATGAAAACAAGTCCACAAGAGCCAAAATATGACCTTGAATATATCCCACTTGAATTTAGAGATCATCTGAAGAA
>NW_006410256.1:13382-13912 GCF_000296735.1 Chrysochloris asiatica | reverse complement strand
GAGGGGAGTGATTAACTTTTCAGTCTAGGAGCGGAGGTCCCTAGGATCATCAAGGGAGAAGAGCGGAGAGCGGGACCCTACCCAGAGAAGCAGTGATGCCTGAAATGGAGGCAGAGATGATGATGTGGCATGATGGAGCAGATGGAGACTTTAGATTCAGAGAGGGAGAGCGACTGTGTGCTGAAGACCTTGGGGGTACAGGGGGCAGGATTGCAGTGTATATTCTTTGGTTGGTTGATGATTCATGGAGGGGATTGTAACTATGGCAATGAGATGATATACGATAGAATGATTGTAAAATTAATGTTCTCCCATGTAAACGATCACATAATTCACAATAAAACATTTAAGGGAAAAATAATTAATTAATTAAAAAAAAAAAGAGACAGGTGTTCGAACAGAACATGGGAACAATGAATGGTTTAAAATTAAGAAATGTGTGCGACAAGGTTGTATTCTTTCACCATACTTATTCAACCTTTATGCTGAGCAAATAATACGAGAAGTTGGGTTCTATGAAGAAAAACGTG
>NW_006410256.1:11581-12651 GCF_000296735.1 Chrysochloris asiatica | reverse complement strand
CAAGGTCAGCAGTTTGAAACTACCAGCTGTTCCACGTGAGAAAAATGAGGCTTTCTGCTCCCATAAAGATTTACAGCCTCGGAAACCCTGTTACATGGTCGCTATGAGTAGGAACCGACTTCACGGTACATAACCTCCAACCACCAAGCACTGCTTTTGCTGTCCCCCAAAGGTTTTGGTATGTTGTGTTTTCATTGTCTTTGAATTCAAGGCGTTAGTGTTTATTTCATTAAAAAAAAAATTGTTCTGTTAACCAGTAGCTTTTCAGCAGGGAGTTATTGAATTTCCATGCATATGATGTTGTTTCCTTGATCTTCTTATTGATTTCTAATTTTATAACATAGTCATCTAAAAAGATGTTTTGTAGTATTTTGATAGCTTTAATTTTATTGAGGTTTGCTTTGTGGTTTAACATATGGTCTGTTATGGAGACTGTTCCATGTGCACTGGAAAAGAACGTGTTTTATGTTGTTGTAGGGTTGAGTGCTCTGTGTAAATCTATGAGGTCAAGCTGGTTGATTGTGTTGTTTGGTTTGTCTGTGTGTTCTGTCCTTTATCAAAAGTGGTGTATTAACGTTGTAAACCACAAGGTCGGCAGTTCAAACCCACCAGCTACACCTTGGAAACCTTTACAGGGTCACTATAAGTCAGAACTGACTTGACAGCACTTAACAACAATAACTATTATTGTAGTGTTGTCTATTACTTTCTACAATTCTATTAGCATTTGATTTATGTATTTTGAGACTCTTTCATTGGGAACATAAATATTTACTATGGTTATGTCCTATTGTTCAATTGACCCTTTAATCATGGGATGATGTCTTTCTTTGTCTCTTAAGCTGGTTTTTGCCTTGAAGTCAATTTTATCAGAAATTAATAACACCACCCCTGCTTGGTTTTATTGCCATTAGTGTGATAATTTTTTTCCATCTTATGATTTTTTTTTCTTTTTTATGTTTTATTATGCGTTATATGATAGTTTACATGAGAGAACCTCAGTTCCATATTCATTCCATCATATATCATTACATTGCCATGGTTCCAATCCCCTCCATGCATTGTCTTCC
>NW_006410256.1:9085-10430 GCF_000296735.1 Chrysochloris asiatica | reverse complement strand
ACTTAAAATACTTACTGATGAAGATCAAAGAGCACAGCCTTTGGTATGGATTGCATCTCAATGTAAAGAAAACAAAAATCCTCACCACTAGACCAACAAACAACATTCTTATCAACGGAGAAAAGATTGAAGTTGTCCAAGGACTTCATTTTTCTTGCATCAACTATCAATACTCATGGAAGCAGCAGGCAAGAAATCAAAGGATGTATTGCACTATGCCAATCGGCTGTACAAGACCTTTTTAAAGTGTTGAAGAGCAAAGATGTCAGCTTAAGGACTAAGGTGCGCCTGACCCAAGCCATGGTATTTTCAATAACAACATGTGCGGTGTGGTGCTGCTGGGTTTTTTTTTTTTTTTTCCACATATCTTTCTGTGCTGAGTTAAGTTTATTTATACATTTTCTTGTTAATTTCTTCACTGTTTTTATTTTAATGTTTACAAAATTTTCATGGTTTTGCAAGTTGTTCTTAAACATGGCCCTGCACCATACTTACCCTCGTTAGACAATCAGTGAAGATTAGGTATTATTGTAAAACAGAGAAACAATTATATGGTGCCCAGATGTTGTAAAGGATAGCACCTGGGGTCTTAAAGACTTGTCATAAGATGATCAAGTGTCTAAAGGAATTATAAACCAGTATGTACAGAAGAAAGCAATCCTAAGTGTGACTTTTAAATAAAATCTATGATCAGAGGAGGGAATGCATTAAAGGTTAAATTCTAAAGTACTTGGTTTGTGGAAAACTATGTGTTGCTGTGGGTTAATGCGCTTGGCTGCAAAATCGGTTTTAACCGGAAGGTCAGCAGTTCAATCTCACCAGCTGCTCCTCAGAAACCCTATACAGGGTTACTATGGGTCAGAGTTGACTCAGTGGCATTTAACAACAACAACAATGGGCTACAATGAGAGCCCTAACTCTATGCTGTGTTTTTTGTGTGTGTGTGTGTGTGTGAGGCTTTAAACCTTTATTTTATTTTTTAGGGCTTTAAATCTTTACGGGAGTACAAAACCCCATCTTTTTGTCGCCCAACAACTGGGAGATTCCAAGTGCTGACTTTGAGGTTAGCAGCCCAATTCTTTTTTTATTTTTATTGTGAATTATGTGATAGTTTACATGGGAGAACATTAGTTTTTACATTCATTCTATCATGTATCGTTTCATTGCCATGGTTACAATCCCCTTCATGTATCATCAACCAACCAAAGGGTGTACACTACAAGCCTGCACCCCGGTCGTCAGCACACAGCCCCTCTCCCTCTCTGAATCTAAAGTCCCCAGTCATTCCATCTCTCCACGTCATCGTGTCTGCCTCCATCTCAGGCATCACTGCTTCTCTGGGTAG
>NW_006410256.1:7619-8200 GCF_000296735.1 Chrysochloris asiatica | reverse complement strand
TGTCCTTAATGATTTACTGAAAATATCCAGTTCAAACCTAACAGCCACTACTTGGAAACCCTATGCAGGGTTTCTATAAGTCAGAACTGTCTGGAAGGCACTTAACAACTGCAGCAGCAAAGCCACGTGGTATCTAAAAGTTGGGGTCTTGTGGTTATGACTCAATGACAAGTGATACTGAGTAATGCCCCAACTACCATGAATCAATCCTCTAAGCTTTTTAAATCTTCACTCTTTGTCTTTTCCTCATTCTGTAGCCTTGACTGTGATAGTGATGAATTGATCTACCACAAGTCATGATTCTTGGATGATTTCCTTTATCTTCTATCATATATGATTACCCCATGACCATGAATCAGAGAACTCTATTTCAGCCTCATGCTGACGGCTTTCTTCATCTAGATGGTTGTCTTTGCTTTTGTAGTGTTTAAAGCTTAACAAAAGAATTATTGTTGTCAGTTGGTTCCAAATCCTAGTGAGCACTGTGGTTCTGTGCTATCCTCACAATTGTTTTTATGTTTGAGCCCATTTTTTTTGCTGCTTCAATGTCAATTCATCTCATTGAGGACCTACTTTTTTTT
>NW_006410256.1:0-6354 GCF_000296735.1 Chrysochloris asiatica | reverse complement strand
ATCAATTGTTCATATGCAAATTCAGGCTGGAGCTGAAGAAAACTAAAATAAGGCCACAAGAGCCAAAATATGACCTTGAACATATCCCACCTGAATTTAGAGACTATCTCAAGAACAGATTTGATGCATTAGACACTAATGATCAAAGGCCAGAAGAATTATGAGATGACATCAAGAACATCATACAGGAAGAAAGGAAATGATAATTAAGAAGACAAGAAAAAGGAAAGACCAAAATTTATGTCAGAAGAGACTCTGAAACTTGCTCTCCAGCATAGATATGCTAAAACAAATTGGAGAAATGAGGAGGTAAAAGAACTGGACAGAAAATTTCAAAGCACAATGCGAGAAGATGAAGTCAAGTATTATAATGAAATGTGCAAGACCTGTAAGTATAAAACCAAAAGGGAAGAACACACTCAGCATTTCTCAAGCTAAAAGAACTGAAGAAAATATTCAATCCTAGACTTGAAATATTGAAGCATTCTATGGGCAAAATGTTGGATGCAGAGAGTGTCAAAAGAAGATAGAAGGAATATACAGAATCACTGTACCAAAATTAAATGGTCCAATGTCCAACCATTTTAACAAGCATATGATCAAGAGCCAATGGGAATGAAGGACTGGCAATGAACAAGTCTCTGGGAACTGGTAGAATAAAAATTGAAATATTTCAACAAACTGAATCAGCACTGGAGGCACTCATTCATCTATACTAAGAAACTGACTGGAAGAGATCCACATTTGTGCCTATTCTAAAGAGCGTTGACCCAACGGAATGCGGAAATCATCAGACAGTATCATTAATATCAGATGCAAGTAAAATTTCGGTAAAGGTCATTCAAAAAGGACAAGCAGACAAACCTGGAACAGCTAGAAGAACAGAAGATACTTCTTGAAAGAAAGACCAGCAGAAACACTCCAAAGCAAAAATGGCAGTCTGATTGGCTAATACAAGAATAAGCATGTTGTTCACAGGGGAGCCATCAAGACAAACAATCAAGTCCTTTCAGGAAAAAAACCCCTCCAAGACTGAAACTCAAAGGAAACACAGAAGCAGGCATGTAAGCTTGCTGGCGACCACTTTGGTCTCCTGGTGAGTGGAAGAAGGGGAAAGGCAGCAAGGAAGATATGGGCTGAGTTTGACCACATTCCGTGGACTCCCGTTGACCTGGGAATGAAATAGAGAAGAAGAAGAAGAATTGGTTGGTCCGAAATGTAGTAAGATCTGAGGACTCCTGAGTCCTTGGACAAGGACCTAGCCATGGAGGGCTAGGGCTGAGAGAGGAGCATCTAGCTGATATGAAGTGAGGGGAGACACACAAGAATGCCCAAACTTGTAGATAGTACCCATTTGACCTAGCTTTGATGGCTTGATGATCAGAACTCAACTTTATTGTTGTTGTTATGTGCCGTGGAGTTGGTTCCAACTCATAGTGACCCTGTACAGGGTTTCTGAGGCTGTAAATCTTTATGGGAGCAGAAAGCCTCATCTTTCTCCTGTGGAACAGCTGGTAGTTTCTAACTGCTGACCTTGCAATTCACAGCCCGATTCGTAACCACTACGCTACCAGAGCTCAAATAAAGATAAAAAACAAACAAACATTTTTTTTGATGAAGGAAACAAGTGTAAATTGCTATAATTTGATGAACTTGATCAATACTTATGGATGTAGTAGCTCAAAATACCAACTGAGAGCAAAGGAGTCTTCACATCAAGGATCAATCCTATCCCTTCTGTATACCGAGTTGATAGGGACTGGCAACTTAGACATTGGCTACCTAAAATGCAAGGGTGGGGGGATGAAGGCATGAAGTGACTGGCTCACAAGTTTTCAAGACGGAGTTTAGTTTTAGAGTATGCAGGGTAAGGTAGAATCCCCACTAAATAGTATTCATTTTGTCTAGACTGGTCTGGTGAAAAGAGATGGGGATAAGATTCTTGTGACTCAATAGATAGTAATTGTTATCATAACTAATAGTGACGGTCACAACTGTACATGTAGAAGTTCTGTAACAAAAAGAGGGGAGTAGTTAATCTTACATTCCAGGAACAGAGGACCCAGGACCATCAAGGGACCCAGGACCATCAAGGGAGAAGAGCATGAGCAGAATATGGAATCCTTTCCAGAGAAGCAGTGACACCAGAGATGGAAGCAGAGATGAGGTCATGAAGAGATAGAGCAGCTGAGGACTCTAGACTCATGGAAAGAGAAAGGCTGTATGCTGGTGGCCATGTGCTTGTGGCAAGGAGGCAGGCTTGCAGACTGTGCCCTTTGATTGTTTAAATTATTATTATATATTACTGAGTGTTTTTGTGTACATCCTCCCCCCAAAACAACCACCACCACCAACAAAAAACAACCCAGAGGGAATAGAAGCAAATACTGTTGAATGAAGATGCATGGAGGAGATTATAATCATTGCAGTGAAATGATGAGGGCAAAACTGACATTCTCTCATGTAAACTATCACTCAATTCACAAAAAAAAATTTAAAAAAAAAAAAAAAAAAAGGCTGCAACAATACATTGACAATGAATTGCCAGAGGTTCGAGCCAGATTCAGACAAGGACATGGAATGAGAGATATCATTGCTGACATCAGATGGATCTTGGCTGTAAGCAGAGAATACCAGAAAGATCTTTACATATGCTTTATCAATATGCAAAGGCTTTTGACTGTGTGGATCATGACAAGCTATGGATAGCGTTGTGAAGAATAGGTATTCCAGAGCACTTAACTGTGATCATGAGAAACTTGTACATAAGACCATGAAGCAGCTGTTTGAACAGGACAAGAGAACACTGAATGGTTTAAAATCAAGAAAGGTGTGTGCCAGTGTTGTATTCTTTCACCATATTTGGTCAATCTGTATGTTGTTGTTGTTGTTGTTGTTAAGTACCACTGAGTCAGTTCCAACTCATTGTGACCTCGTATAGGGTTTCCAAGGAGTGGTTAGTGAGTTTGAACCGCTGAACTTGCAGTCTAGTGCCTTAACCCGCAGTGCCACACCAGGACTCCTGAATTCAATCTGTATGCTGAACAAATAATCTGAGAAACTGGTTGTATGAAGAAGAATATGGCATCAGGATTGAAGGATGACATATTAACAACCTACGATATGCAGATGATACATCCTTGCTTGCTGAAAGTGAAGAGGACTTAAATTACTTACTAATGAAGATCAAAAACCACAGCCTTCAGTATGGGTTGCGCCCATCAATGTAAAGAAAACAAAAATCCTTACCCCTGAACAATAAATAACATCATGATAAATGGAGAAAAGATTGAAGTTGTCAAAGACTTCCTTTTGCTTGGATCCGCTATGAACACTTAAGGAAGTAGCAGTCAGTAAATCAAATGAGGTACTGGATTGGGCAAATCTGCTGCACAAAACCTCTTGACAGTGTCCAAGAGCAATGATGTCAGTTTCAGGACCAACTTGGGCTTCAACCAAGCCATGATATTTTCAGTAACTTCATATGCATGTGAAAGTTGGACAATGAATAAGGAAGCTGTAGAAGAATTGATGCATTTGAGTATGGCAATGGAGAAGAGTATTAAAAGACTATCAGAAGAACAAACAAATCTGTGTTGGAAGAAGTACAGCCAGAATTCTCCTTCGAAGCCAGGAAGGCGAGGCTTTGTCTTTCATACTTCAGACATGTTGTCAGGAGGAAACAGTCCCTGGAGAAGGATACCATGCTTCGTAAAGTGGAGGACTGACAAAGAAAAGGAAGACTCCCAACGAGGTGGATGGACACAGTGGCAACAGCAATGGGCTCAAGCTTAATAGTGATTGTTTGGATAGCACAGGACCGAATAATGTTTCATTCTGTTGTTCATATGGATATTATGAGTCGGAAGCAGCTCAAAGGCTCCTAACAACAATAGCATCTTCTTGTTTTTTGGAATGACTGTTTTTTGGTATACGTACAGGTTCCTCATGAGCACACTTAAGGTTCTCATTCTTCACAATAAGAAAAAAACAAATAAAGAGTAAAATGATTGAATTAATCATTTAAGAAATTACAATTTTTTAATAACTAGTTAGTATTTAGGTTTATAGTCTCCTAAACTTTCCTAAAGTTATTTTTTAATGAAAATAATAAACATAAATGGTTTTAAAGGTCAAATAATTATCTTTAGGCCTATACTTAGCCGTTATCTTTGACTGTTCTTTGGTGTTATCCTTCAAATTCTTGCAATTTCATAGTTGTATTCCCTGCTTCCTTGGTTTCATGCCTTCCTCTTTCTTGTTCTAATCCCTTGTTTAAATGGGATGGCATGTGATGATAATATGAGAGCATGACTTTCTCTTTAGCCACATTGAGCTGTGGCCAACAGTCTGAGTTGGTGGTTCTCTACCTCTGGAACACAGTTTTCCTCCTGAAATCTTGCTTTGCCATCATGCTGAGAGATTCTCACCATTCCTTTCTGTGTTGAATCTCCAATTTTCTTTATACTAAGTATTCATCTTTTTGATTTTAGTCTCTTATTTTCATGTACCTCATCTTTCAGTAGGTTTCTTACAAAAAAAAAAAAGCCTGGAAAGTAAATTTTTGAAACCTCAACACATCTGAAAATGTCTTTATTCTATTCTCACATTTGAATGGTTGCATGGATATATAAAAAATTCTACAATCAGAATTGCTAAGTACTTTATTGCTTCTAAGGTTGGCACATGCTGGGCCATTTCAATCTGGAAAATCACGGACTTCAGCCTGGGAAATTTTCTTGAATCATTTCATTGGCAATTTTCTCCTCTGAATTTCTCTTTATGGAATTTTTATTTGGCTCTTAAACCTCCTAGACGAATCCTCTTTGTTATTTTGCTTTATTTTCCTGGGGAGGAAGGGAAGTGTATGATTTCATCTTTCAACTTTTCTAACGTCTTTTCTTCATTTCACATTTTTAATTTCCAAAAGTTCTTTTTGTTCTCCTAATGTTTCTTTTTGTGGGGGAAGTGGCAGGTGTAGAGTGTCCTGTTCTTGTTCATGAGTGCAGAATCTTCTCTTAACTCTCTGATGATATTAGCATATTCTTTTAAGTATTCACCTATTTCCCCCGATTCGTATTTTCTTTTGCTTTTTTAAATCTCTTTTTTCCAAATTAGCAACTTTCCTCAGATGCCTGAAGTTCTTTGACTGCTCATGATTAAAAGTTGAGGGCTAAAAGGCTGTTTAGAAACTTTGACTATATAGGTTGGGCTTAAAAGTCCTGAATTTTACTGTCAGGTCCTTTGGAAATGCCATTTGTTGGGAAATTCATGATGTCAGTACTTTTAACTCTTTCCTTTGGACTTGCCAAATATGCCATTCTTCCTATCTTCTTCCCAGATGGCAAAGGTCTGGATGCCTTCATTATGAGACTGACTGCAAGTAGGACCGGGATTTTTAACATTCTGCATTCAGAAAGAAATATACTATCATATAATTGCCCTGTTTTAGGTACTCACTCTGCCTGTCAATTTATTAACACCTCCAATTTCAGAAGAACTTGGTACTGCTTTTTCCTGAGATTTATAGTTTGGTTTTTAATTTACCCCTTCACTGGCTTAAGATTATTTGGTAAAGGAAATGTTTTTTATGGAAGAAGAGCTGAGGGCAAGAGTCAACACTTGGTTTTCGTATTTCAAAATTGTCAGTCTTAAAGTACTCAGAATACGAAGTTTATGTCATTATGCAGAACAATTGCTGTAACTTGGAAATAAGGCAAAAATGATAGCTACATGGCCTTTTTAGAGAAACCTGTGAAGGATTGTCTGACGTGTTCAGGCAACATAACTTTGATTGTGGCATTTTATAACCTTGTAAATTTAGAAATTAACTTGCACAAAAATGATAAACTATGATGATTTGAGAGGAAGGGTATCTGATAGAGAGGATAACACAAAGCTTGCAGTTTTTATACTCTATGGAACTTTACTTTGCTTTACAGTGATTTAAAATTTTAATTTCAGCTCTTCTCTCACATTGTTGTTAGGTGCCATCGAATCACTACTGACTCATAGCAACCTTACGCACAACAGAATAAAACACTGCCCGGTCCTGGGCCAACCTCACACTTGTTACCACACTTGAGCCTGTTGATGCTGCCACTTTGCCAATCAATCTCGCTGGGGGTCTTCCTCTTTTTCTCTGAACTTCCACCTTACCAAACATGATATCCTTCTCCAGAGACTGGTCCCTCCTGCCAATACGTCTGAAGTATGAGAGATGAAGTTTGGCCATTCTGGCCTCCAAGGAGCACTATGGCTGCACTTCTTCCAACACAGATCTGTTGGTTCTTTTGGCAGCCCATGGCACTTTCAATATTCTCCTCCAACACCATAACAAAAAAGCATCAATTC
>NW_006410255.1:16152-17365 GCF_000296735.1 Chrysochloris asiatica | reverse complement strand
AGCTTAGTACTGGTATAATGTAATATGCATAGATTAATGGGACAGAATTGAGAACGCAGAAGTAAATCCATCCACATACAGTCAATTGATCTTTAACAAAGGGACAAAATACATTAAATAGGGAATAGTTGTTGTTGTTGTTGTTGTTAGGTGTCACCGAGTTGGTACCAACCCATAGCGACCTTATGCACAGGAGAATGAAACACTGCCTGATCCTGGGCCAACCTCACCACTGTTGCCATGCTTGAGTCCATCGATGCTGCACTTGGCCAATCTACCTTGTTGGGGGTCTTCCTCTTTTTCTCTGACCCTCCACCTTACCAAACATGATATCCTTCTCCAGTAACTGGTCCTTCATGACAATATGTCCGAAGTATGAGAGATGAAGTTTGGCCATCTTGGGGAATAGCCTCTTCAATAAATGGTGCTTGCAAAACTGGAAATTCATTTGAAGAAGAATAAAACAAGACTCAGTGGAGAAAGATGAGGCTTTCTACTCCCTCAGAGATTTAAATCCGAGGAAATCCCATATAGAGTTGTTATGAGTCATGACTGATGAAATGGAGACAACATTAGTGCCCCTATGTTTGTCCTTATTTTTCATTGATGAGCTTTATAGTTCAAGCTTTATATTTAGGTCTTTGATCCATTTTGAATTTATTTATTTTTTTATTTGGTGTGAGATATGGGTCTTCTTTCATTCTCCTACAAATGGATATCCAGTTTTGCCAAAACCATTTATTAAAGAGACTATCTCTTCCCCATTTAATGTGTTTTTTTTACCATTGTTAAAGATCAAGTATCCATAGATGGATGATTTATTCTGGATTCTCAATTCTGTTTCATTAATTTATGTCTGTCTTTGTATCAGTAATGTTGTTGTTGTTGTTATGTGCCATGGAGTTGGTTCCGACTCATAGCGACCCTGGACAGGGTTTCCGAGGCTGGAAATCTTTATGGGAGCAGAACGCCTCATCTTTCTCCCGCGGAACAGCTGGTAGTTTCGAACTGCTTACCTTGTGGCTTGCAGCCCGATTCGTAACCACTACGTAATAGGTTGTTTAAACTACCATGTCTAGACTTGGTACTACACTTAGACTACTAGATTGTTTAGACTATCATGGTTTTGAGATCAGGAAGTGAGAGACCTCCTAATCTGTTGTTTTATTAGTGTTTTGTTCATTCAGGATATTTTTCTTTTCTATATCAAGTT
>NW_006410255.1:13223-14582 GCF_000296735.1 Chrysochloris asiatica | reverse complement strand
CAGATGCAGTATGGTGAAAGAATACAAACTTGATGCACACCTTTCCTAATTTTAAATCATTTAATGTTCCCTTGTTCTATTGGAAATACTGCCTCTTGATTTGTTTACAGGTTCCTCATGAACACAATTAAGTGTTTCAGAATACTCATTCTCCATAATATTGTCCATAGCTTGTCATGATCCACCTAGTTGAAAGCCTTTGCATTGTCAATAAAGCAAAGGTAAGCATGAAAATTAGAAAGTATGAATCTAAATTCATACTAAATTCCAATCTAAAATTGGAAGCTGTCAAAAATTAAATGGAATGCATAAACATTAATATCCTAGGCAACAGTGAGCTGAAAGGGACTTGATTGATCATTTTGAATCTGAAAATCACATGGCTTATAACAAATTGAAGAGGAATGGCATTGCATTCATCATCAAAAAGAGCATTTCAAGATCTATCTTGAAGTATCACGCTGTCTGTGATAGGATAATATCCATATGCCTACAAGAAAGTTAATATCACTATTATTCAAGTTTATACACCAACCACTAAAGTCAGTGATGATGAAATTTAAGAATTCTACCAGCTTCTTTGGAGTACTAGTGTGGCACTGTGGATTGATGTACTGGACTGCAAAGCAGCTTTGAACAAGATAGACAGTTCAAGCTCACCAGCTGCTCTTCATATCCCTATGCAGGGTAGCTATGGGTCAGATCCAACTCAGCAGCACTTAACAACAACAAAAAACCAACTTCTTAAGTCTGCAATTAATCAAACATGCAATCAAGATGTAGTAATAATTACTGGTGATTGGAATGTGAAAGTTGGGAACAAAGAGGAAGGATCAATAGTTGGAAAATATGGCCTTAGTGATAGAAATTATTCTGAAGATTGCATGATAGAATTTTGCAAGACCACTAACCAGAAAGATGTTTACCTGTGCTTTATTGACTATGCAAAGACTTTCAGTTGAGTGGACATGACAAATTAAGGACAACATTGTGAAGTATGAGTATTCCAGAACACTTAATTGTACTCATGAAGAACCTGTATATAGACCAAGAGGCAGTTGTGTGAAGAGAGCAAGGGAACACTGAATGGGTTAAAATTAGGAAAGGTGTGCACCAGGGCTGTATTCTTTCACCATACTTATTCAACCTGTATGCTGAGCAAATAATCCAAGAAGCTGGGTTATATGAAGAAAAACATGGCACCATGATTGAAAGAAGACTCATTAACAACCTGTGAAATGCAGATGATACAACCTTACTTGCTTAAAGTGAAGAAGACTTAAACTATTTACTGATGAAGATCAAAGAACACAACCTTCACTATGGGTTGTACCGCGATGTAAAGAAAACAAAAATCCT
>NW_006410255.1:10438-11863 GCF_000296735.1 Chrysochloris asiatica | reverse complement strand
TGGCAACTTCCAATTTTTGTAGATTCATACTTCATATATTCATATTTCGATATTAATAGATAATTATAGATGTTTCTCCTCATTTTGAGTTGTGCCCCATCAGTAAATGAAAGTTTTACTCCATTTGTATCACCACTGTAAACTCTACTTTGAGGAGGCAGCTCTTCCCCAGTCAGATTTTGAGTGCCTTCCAACCTTAGGAACTCATATGCTGGCACTATATTTGACAATATTCTGGCACTATTCATCATATTTCAATATTCTAGTGCTATCTGACAGTGCTCCACTGATCTTCATAAGGGTTTTATTGTTTTGTTTTGTTTTAAGTTTTTATTGTGAATTGAGTGAACGTTTATAGGGCAGATCATCAGTTTTACATCCAAGTTTTACACCTTGTTTCATTACAATGATTATAATCCCCTCCATGTACCAACAGATAACAGTATTTCTCTCTATTCACTTTAGTTCTTTCTTTTTTTAAAACACTCAGGCATATATAATAATTTATATCACCAAAAGGCACATTCTGCAAGTCTGCCTCCTGGTCACCAGCTCTCAGGCCCTCTCTTTCCATAAATATAGAGTCCTCAGCTGCTCCCTCTCTCCATGTCCCCATCTCTACCTCCACCTCTGGTGTGGCTGCTTCTCTGGCTAGGATCCCACATTCCACTTGTGCTCTTCTCCCTTGATGGTCCTAGGGTCCTCTGTTCCTGGAATGTAAGATTGACTACTTCCCTGTTTTTTATATAAAACTTCTACATCTACAATTGTGACAATCGCAACTATTACTCGCTATTAAATCATAAGTATCTTATTCCCATCTCTTTTAACAAGACCCATCTAGACAAGATGAAAACTATTCAGTGGGGACTCTTTCTTACCTGCTCCCTGCCCCCATGCTCTTAAAATAAACTCCTTCTTGAAACCTTGTAAGCCAGTCACTTTGTGCCTTTATAGCTCACTCATTTTAGGTAGTCAATGTCTAAGTTGCCCATCCATATCTACCCTGTGTACAGAGGGGATAGCATTGATAATACTTGATGTGAAGACTCTTTCCTCTCTGTTGGTAATTAGAGTTATTACTTCCATGAGTATCCACCACTTGTCTGTCAGTTTGTTGTTCTGTGGTGGCTTGTGAGTTGCCATGATTCTGGAAGCTATGCCACTGGTATTTTAAATAATCAGCAGGGTCACCCACAGTGGACAGGTTTCATATGAGCTTCCAGACAAGACAGACTAGGAATAAGGAGTGACAAACTACTTCCGTACATTTAGTCACTGAAAACCTTATGAATAGCAGAGAAACACTGTCAGATATAGTGCTGGAATATGAGCCCCTCAGGTAGGAAGGCACTCAAAATGTGACTGGGGAAGAGCTGCCTCCTCAAAGTAGAGTTGACCATGTTGATGCAAATGGAGCAAAGT
>NW_006410255.1:5838-7582 GCF_000296735.1 Chrysochloris asiatica | reverse complement strand
GTCTCTCATACTTTGGACATATTGTGAGGAGGGACCAGTTGCTGGAGAAGGACATCATGTTTTGTAAGGTGGAGGGTCAGAGAAAAAGAGGAAGACCCCCAATGAGATGAATTGGCCAGGTGGCAGCATCAATGGACTCAGGCCTAACAACAGTAGTGAGGTTGGCCCAGGATCGGGCAGTGTTTCGTTCTGCTGTGCGTAAGGTCACTATGAGTCAGTACCGACTCGATGGCACCTAACAACAACAACAACAATCTCTGTGAGTATAGGTCAAATTCACAAATTGTAGCAATTTACTCTCATTTCCTTTATTAAAAATTGTTGTTGTTGTTTTTATCTTCCTCTAGTCGGGTTCTGATTATCAAGTCATCAAGGCTAGGTCAAATGGGTACTATCTGCAAATTTGGGTGTTCTTGTGCATCTCTCCTCACTTCATATCAGCTGGATTCTTCACTCTCAGCTCTAGACCTCTGTGGCTATGTCCTTGTCCATGGGCCCAGGTATCCCAGATCTCACCACACTGTAAACCAACCAGCCATTACTGTTCTCTCTTCATAGAAGGGAGTCAATGGAACATGGTTGAACTCAGCCCATTTCTTCATTGCTGCCTTTCCCCCTCTTCCACTCACCAGTAGACCAATATGCTTGCCAGCAATCTTATATGCATGCTTATGTGCTTGCTCCCTTTGAGTTTCAGTCTTAAAGGGGGTTTGTCCTGAGGGAACTTTATTGCTTGCTTTGATGGCTTCCCAGAAACTTATAGTAGCCAGTCATACTGCCATTTTTTTGGGGGGTGGTTCCTGATGATCTTTCTCTGAAGATGTTATCTTCTCTCATGCTAGTTGTTCCAGGCTGGTCTGCTTGTCCTTTCTAGTGGGTATGTCCCACCTTTATTAATAAGATTTTCAGTGGCTAAACATTCAGAGGAGCTCTGGTAGTGTAGTGGTTATGAATTAGGCTGCTAACCTCAAGGTCAGCAGCTTAAAACTACCAGCTGTTCTGCAGGAGAAAGATGGGGCTTTGTGCTCCCATAAAGATGTACAGCCTTGGAAACCCTGTACAGGGTCGCTATGAGTCAGAACCGACTCCACCACCACCAAACATTCAGAAGTCATCTGCCTCTCCTTTTCCTAATCTGTCTTAGCCTGGAAGCTCAGCTGAATCCTTTCCACCATGGGTATACCCTGCTGGTAGTTAGAATACCAGTAGCATAGCTTCCAGCATCACAGCAACACACAAGTCACCACAGTATGACAAACTGACAGGAAAGTGGTGCTATGTTGTTGTTGTTAAGTGCCTTTGAGTCGATTCAACTCATAGTGACCCTTTATAGGGTTTCCGAGGAACGGTTGGTGAATTTTAACTGCCAACCTGAGGTTCAAATAGACCTTGAGGTCCAGTGCTTATCCTATATGCCCACACCAGGACTACAAATTGTGCTAAGAAGAATTCCCCATGTCCCAGGGGATCTAAAATTTGCTGCAATATCTCATAGAACTCACAGGCCATCAAGGAAATGGCTCATATGGTTGTGGAGCCTGGCACATTCCAAAACTACAGTTCAGCTGTCAGTTGGGAGGATTCTCACTCATGCAGAATTGGGGTATGGACTCACAAGGCTATGGAAACTGGCATATCAGGTCAGGCTGCTGAGTTGAGTCTTCAGAAGGGGAAGTAAGATGGAAGCAACCGTGATTAGTCAAGCAATTGAGCTCATAGTCTATTTACATCACCAAGATGATTC
>NW_006410255.1:1745-5331 GCF_000296735.1 Chrysochloris asiatica | reverse complement strand
AGCACTGCACTTCAAGATAGATCTTGAAAATTTCTTTTTAACAGTGAATTCATTCTTCTTGATTTTGTTATTTCTTGCATAGTAAACCATATGATTGTCCCATTCAAAATGGCCAATAGCTGTCCATTTCAGCTCATGAATGCATAGGATATCAATCTATGACTTCCAGTTTATTTTTTTGTTTCTCTTTGTTTAAAGCAACCCTGGTCATTCCTTTTTTATATATATACGCCCTTAATTATGTTGCAGAATTTTTAATTATGGGTTGTTGTGTCCTTCCTTAGACTATGACTCTGTCAGGGCAGAATACCTGTAAGCCTTCATTCTACCCCAAAATAATTTTAATAAACTTCCCTTGTTTCCCATCCCAGGCACATACAATGCTTTATACATTGTAGGAGCTCAGAAACTTATACAAGTACAGTAAAATATATATAACATAAACTTTACCAACTTTGCCCTCTTTAAGTATATAGAATGTAGTGTTAAGTATAGTCATAATATTGTGTAGCCATCGCCATGATCTGTTTTCAGATTTCTTTTTATCATTGCATTACCACAATTCAGCTCCTCAAAAGGAACCTCAGTGGTGCCGTGGATTAAACAGTGAGTGGGCTGCTAACCAAAAGGTTCAAGCCAACCCGCCAGTCACTCCACAGAAGAAAGATGAGGCAGGCTTCTTCTATAAAGTTTTATAGCCTCAGAAATCGTATGGTGCAGTTATACTCTGTCACTATTAGTTGTTATTGACTCCCAGGCAGTGTGTTTGTTTTTTGTTTTGTTTTGTTTTTTAGGCAGATTTGTATCCCCTGCTAATTTCTATGAATTTGCCTATCCTTGTGGTTGTCAAGGTACACTGAATCAGTTCTGACTCACAGGACCCTACATAGGGTTTTCAAGGAGTGGCTGGTGGGTTTAAACCACCAATCTTACAGTTAGCAGTCCAGTGTTTATCCTACAGTGCCACACAGGTAACTCATATAAAGAGCCCTGGTAATGCTATCATCATTGAACCACAATGTTGGTGGTTTAAACCCACCAGCCACAGTCTCAGAAACCCCCTATATAGTCAATAATGACATATAGGGTTTCCAAGGAGAGGACTCCTGATGTGAAGCTGTAGGATCAACACTGGACTGCAAGCCATAAGATGAGAAGTTCAAACCCACCAGCTGCTTCTTAGAAACCTTATACAGGGTTTGAGTAGGAACAGACTCGACAGCACTTAAAAACAACAACAATGAGTTGAAATAGATTCAGTGGCAATGGCTTGGCTTATTTTTTTAGATACCTCATATCAGTAGACAAATACTTTCTGTTATGTTTGATTTATTTCACTTAGAACCATGTCTTCATTGTTCATCCATATTGTAGCAAATATCAGAAATTTATTCCTTTTTATGACAACAAAATATTTCATTTGGCTCTATTTCAAAAAGAAATATGACAAGGTGGTATCCCTTTATGTTGTTTATTTAATTTATATGCTAAACAAATATCCTGAGAAGCTGGACTACATAAACAATAACACATCATCTGGATTGGAGAATGTCTTAGACTGGGTTGTGTAGAAAGGCAAAAGCAGTGAAGCTTGTACATGTATGTATAAAGAGAAGTTAATGTCAAGTAAATTACTCTCACAGTTGTAGAGGTGGGCAAGTCCCAAGTCCATGGGTCAAATGAACCACTATCAGCAGGTCAAGTAGCAGGCAGGCAGGTTAGGCAGGGAAAATGGTAGGCTGCTGACAACTCCCAGCAATAGAGCAGGCCACTGGCTTAAGTCCAAAGATTCGGAGGTAAGAGGACAAGCCAGACGCAGGGTCCAGACCCAGCAGAAAACAAACAAGCTTTGCCCAAATGCTTACTATATTGGAAACAAGCCACACCCCCAAGGAAACTTCCTTCCAGTTGATTGGCTGCTCACAGCAGAGTTATCTTTGAGTTGATTACATGATATTAGATCTTATCACGGTTGATTACTCCATCTTAAGTGGCAAACCCCTGAGAATCTTGGTCTAGTCAACTTGACAGAAAACCTTATCTCCAAGGACTATGCATTAACAACCTTACTTGTAGGGAAAACAGAGATGACTTCAAGTACATACTAATGAAGGTAAAAGACTAAAGCCTTCAGTATGAATTACACTTGAACATGAAGAAAACTAAAATTCCTCACAACTGGGGAAAAACGGAGCAGTTAAAGATTTCATTCTATTTGGGTCAACAATCAATATGCATAGAAACAACAGTCAAGAATCAAATGTCATATTGCATTAATCAAATCATCTGAAAAATGCCTCTTTAATGTTTTAAAGAGAAAAGATGTCACCTCAATGACTAAGCTTCTCTGACCCAACCTAAGTTTGTCTATTCATTTTAAATTACCTCACATGCATGCAAAAACTAGACAATAAAAAAGCAAGACAGTGGAAAACTTAATGCATTCTAATTGTCTTGCTGGCAAACAATATTGAATATACCATGAATTGATGATCCAGCACTGTGGGTTAATGCTCTGGACTACAAGGTCGGTTTAAACTGCAAGGTTGGCAGTTCAAGCTTGCCGGCTGCTCCTTGGAAACCCTATACAGAGTCGCTATGAGTGAGAACTGACAACAAGTGAGACAAGCAAGAAGTGGGCTCACTTACTTTGGATATGTTATCAAAAGGGACCAATCACCAGAGAAGAAATACCATGCTTGGTAAAGTACTTGTTGTTGTTAAGTGCCATCAAGTCATTACCAACTCATAGCAACCCTATGCACAACAGAACAAAAAACTTCCTGGTCCTGGGCCAACCTCACAATCATTGCTAAGCCTGAGCCCATCGTTGCAGCAATGGTAAAGTAGTGGGTCAGTGAAAATGAGGGAATCACTCTATGAAGTGGATTAACACAGTGATTGAGACAATGGACTCAAATGTTTTTTTACACATGAAGTCATTATGAATCCGACATGACTGAATGGCAACTAACACCAGTATTCCATTGAATGTATAGTGCCACATTTTGGTTATTCACTTGGGTTATTTTAATTCACCAACTATTCCACAGGAAAAAGATGTGGCCATCTGCTTCCATAAAGATCTATAGCCTTGGAAAACCTAGGGGATAATTCTACCCAGTCCTATAGGATCAAGTCAGAATCTATTGGATAGCAATGGGTTGGGTTTGGGTTTGGAAAACTAATGGCATTAAATGCACTGGCAGTTTTGTGGTAGAATTCTTGCCTTCTATGTATATATGTATGTATCTTCCAAGATTGTGCAGAGCTCACCATGAGTTGGGGTCTGCCTGGACTGCCATTCACAATAACAAAGAATAATGATGTTGAGCATATTTTTATGTGCTTATTGGCCATTACTGAATCTTCATTGGAGAAATCTATTCAAGTCCTTTACATATTTTTTAATTAGGTTGTTTGGGGTTTTCTTATATATATATAACACTACCAGCTCTTCCACGGGAGAAAGATGAGGTGCTCTGCTCCCATAAAGAGTTACAGCCTCAGAAACCCTGTACAGGGTCGCTATGATTCAGAACTGACTCCATGGCACATAGCCACCATGAGCAGCCATGTAAATATA
>NW_006410255.1:0-564 GCF_000296735.1 Chrysochloris asiatica | reverse complement strand
ACTCCATACTGGAAGATGGGCAGGCTTTGGAAATGCCTGAGAAGGAATTCGGAAAAATGATTATAAAATGTATCAAAATACTATACAATGGAGTTGAGAAAAATAAGGAAGAAGTCAGGAAAGCACTACAGGAACAATCAAATAAATTAGATACAGCATTAGAAACAATTCAAAACCTACAGAAAGAGGTCCAAACAATTAATAATAGAATATCAGAAATGCATAATACACTGAAAGAGCAAAGGAGTAGAATTGAAGAGATAGAAGCGAGAACTAGCGAGCTAGAAGATAAATCTCTCAACACTACTAAGACAGAAGAGCAAACACACAAAAAAAGGATAAATAAAACTGAAGAAGGCCTAAGATTCATGTTGGACAACATGAAGAGGAATAACTTAAGAATTATCAGCATTCCAGAACAGGAAGAATCATACAAGTCCACGGAGAAGATAGTTGAAGAGCTTCTGGTAGAAAATTTTCCTAACATCCTGAAAAGTGAAAAGATAAGCATTCAAGAAGCTCAATGAACCCCAGGAAGGATAGACCCTAAAAGACAATCACCAA
>NW_006410254.1:4366-16272 GCF_000296735.1 Chrysochloris asiatica | reverse complement strand
TGGAATATACTCAATATCATACTTTTGCTCTCATAGAACGGTTTTAATTTTCTTCAACTTCAACATGAACTTTCACACAAACAACTGTAGGTTTGTTCCACCATCAGTCCTTAGCCTTGTCCTGATGATACTGAGCTTCTCAGTATTGTCAATTTGATTCCTGTGTACTCTATCCAGCAAGGTCTATGTGTATAGACACCATGTATGTTATTGAAAAGAGGCTACTGCGATGAATGAGATAGTGGTTTTATAAACTTCTATCATGCAGTTTTTTCAGAATGACTGCTATCATTAAAGCCGTATCTTCCAACTCTTGATCCTTCTTTGTTTCCAACATTTGTTCCGAAACTCCAGCAATTATCAATACATCTTGATAGCATGCTTCATCAATTTCAGACTGAAGAAGTTATTTAAACTCTTCCATTTCCTCAACTGAAGCCTTAGTGGTTTGTGTATAAATTCCTTGTACACACATGACTATCATCCTTTCACTGATAGTACTTCAGGATAGATCTTAAAATTTTTTTTTTAATGATGAGTCTTCCACCTAAAAGTGATACTATTCCTCTTCAATTTGCCATTCCCAACACAGTCGACCCTGTCTGATTCAAAATGGCCAGATTAATTTTGCTTCAGCTTAATGACTAGGATTGGAGTCCTTGCATGGCACTATAGGAAAAGTACTGGAATGTTAACCCAAGGATTCGTGGTTCAAACCAATTAGCTGCTCCTTAGAAACCCTATTTGTTGTTGTTACATGCCGTGGAGTCGGTTCCCACTCATAGTGACCCTGTACAGGGTTTCCAAGACTGTAAGTCTTTATGGGAGCAGAAAGCCTCATCTTTCTCCCACAGAACAGCTGGTAGTTTTGAACTGCTGACTGTGAGATTAGCAGCCCAATTCGTAACCACTATGCTACCAGGATCGCAATGAATTTGAATAGACTTGATGGCACTTAACAGCATTGATCTTAATTCTATGTAAAACAAGAAATTTTGAGAAGACAAAGAAAAAAGACTGGAAGAAATCCATACTTGTGACCATTCCAAGGAGAGGTGAGTCAACAAAACACAGAAATCATCAAACAGTATCATTAATATCCCATGCTAGTAAAATGTTGCTGATGGTAATTCAAAACCTACTGCTGCAACAGTATATCCAACAGAGAATGGTTAGAAATTCTACCCAGATTCAGAAGAGGATGTGGAACAACAGCTATCACTATTAACAAAAAACGGACTTTGGCAGAAAGCAGAGAATACTAGAAAAATGCTTTCTTGACTATGCAGAGACATTCGACAGTGGCTCATGACAACCTATTATGAATACCCACTGTGGAAAATGGGTATTACAAAACATTGTGCGTATGAGGAGCCTGTACACTGATGAAGATGCAGTCATTCACACAGATCAAGGAGTCACTAAATGGCTTAAAAGCAGGAAAGGTGTACACGGTTGTTGTTGTTGTTATGTGCCGTGGAGTCAGTTCCAACTCATAGTGACCTGGTACAGGGTTTCCAAGGCTGTAAATCTTTACAGGAGCAGAACACCTCATCTTTCTCCAATGGAACAGCTGGTAGTTTCGAACTGCTGACTTTGTGGTTCGCAGCCCGATTCATAACCACTACGCTACTAGAGCTCCACTCGAGTTGTGTATTTTTTCACCATACTTATTCAAATCATCTGAGAAGGTGGATTATATGAACAAAAACGTGGCATCCAGACTGAGTAAAACTCATAAACAGACTTTTATGATACAACTTTGCTTGCTGGAAGTGAAGAGGACTTAAAATACTGATGGAAATCAAAGACCACAGCCTTCAGTATGGACTGCACCTCAATGTGAAGTGAACAGAAATCCTCCCAACTGGACCAATAAATACCAGAATGATAAACTGAGAAAAGACTGACGTTGTCAGACTCCGGTTTGCTTGGATTCACGAACAGCACTCCATGGACGCAGTGGTCAAGAAATGAAACGAGGTATTGCATTAGGCAAATCTGCTGCAAATAAGAACTTTTTAAAGTGTTCAAAAGCAAAGAAATCAGTTTGAGGACTGAGATGCACCTGACTCAAACAAAGTCTTTTGAGTAGCCTCGAATGGGTGTGAAAGTTGGAGAATGAATAAGAACAACCATAGAAGAATTCAGGCATTTGAGTTAGGGTTTGGAGAAGAAAACTGAAGTGACATGGACAGCAAGAAGCACACCAAAAATCTGTCTTTGAAGACGTCAAGTCAGAATGTTTCTTTGAATACAGGATGATGCGTATGTGCTCTCATTCTTATGACATGTTATAAGCATGGACTAGACTCTAGAGAAGAACATCATGCTTGGTAAAGTGGACAGTCATCGAAAAAGAGGAAAATTCCAACAAGATGGACTGGGATAGAGGCAGCAGCAATGGCTCAGTGTTAACAGCAATTCTGAGAAGGGGAAGATTGAGCAGGGTTTTGTTCTGTTTTACGTAGGGTCCCTGAGAGTCACAATCTGGGTACACCCTAACCACATCAAGGACTACAATACTGACTGACATAGTTAGGGGATTTGTCAACTTGGCCTGACCAGGAATCTCAGTGCTTTAGGGGTTAAGATGCAGTTAGCACCTCCACGAAGAGATTTAATAAGGTGCAATCACCCCCATGATATGATCAGTTCTGATGTGATGTCATTACCCTGTGTTGTAAATCCTTGCTTCTGTGAGGTTCATGAGGGTAGATGCAGTCTACAGGACTAGTTGGTTTTTGAATCAATTTCTTTATGCTATAAAAGGAGAGGGGACTAATAACATCAAGAGAGAAGAAGCCGGAGTGGAATACATTCTTTGAACCTGGAGTCCCTGCATTACAAAGCTACTAGACCCAGAGAAGATCCATGCTAAGATGTGTGGAGCCCTCTAGTGAATGCTGCACTGACAGATGCTGATGGAGACACGGGCTCTAGTTGACAAAGACAAAGGTCCCCCGAGAGCCGGCGCTTGGATTTGGACTTTTAGGCCCTGAACTGTGAGAGAACAGATTTCTGGTTCTTAAAGCCAAGCACTTGTGGTGTTTCTGTTGTGACAGCATTAGACAAAGAAAACACTGATGTGTATGCATTCCGTTGTAGGTTTTTACTTCCAATTTTCCTACATTTCTGTGAATGGATGTCTGCAAATGTTTCTTCTCATTTTGAACCAAGCTCCCTGAGAAAATGAAAGCCCGGAACCCTTTGTACCGTCCACTTTGTTAAGGTCAATTCTACTCAAAGGAGACAACTATGTGAAGGTCCTCCCAGCCTGAGGGGCTCAGCTTCTGGTACTGTATCAGACAATATTCCAAAGCTAGTCATAAAAGTTTCAGAAGGTAGTTTTAAAATATTGGACCACTTCTTTCTCCTTTCTAGTCTATGTCAGTTTGGAAACAATTGAAACCTGTCCACCATGGGTGACCTTGCTGGGAATTGAAACACTGCTGGAACAGTTTCCAGAATCACAACATGCAAACCACCACAGTACGACGACAAACGGATGGCATAATGGAAGGGTTTAATACAAGGAGGTTTGGATTCATGGGGAAGCCAGGATATGCATGCCCTAGATAGACAATGAACATAACTGTCTTATTTAACAATGCATTCATATTCCTTGTCCCACAACAATGAATATTTTGTCAACACATTCAAAACTACATGAAGCTCTTACTCTGGATCTTGCACCTGGCTTATTATACCTGACCTCCGGTTCATGGGACTTGTGGCCTAGCATCTGACCTACTGATTTGGATTCCTCAAATTACCTGAATATTTGTGATCTGCACTTGGTTAAAAATATGGACGTGACCCTGGGGGTAGAAGGCTGACTATAGAGAACAATCCACATTACCTGGGCATGGGGTAGAGGGATCCTGGAAAGGGTCTTAAAAGAAGGCAGTGTTTGACTTGGATCGTGAAGTACTTTGTCAGGTTGAAGAGACTGTCCAATTCCACTAAGGACTCTTTGAACCTCACTTAGCAGTACAATAGTGTTATAGTCGGTGGCAAGATTCAACATAGTGAGACTTGGAACAAGCAGTGCCTACCATGCTGACCCACCTGAAGATATGTGGCTGGTATCACCCCCAGTCAACAGGTTTAATGGATTTGACTATGGACAGTTAAGGCCCCCCGACCTGAGGATAGTTCGCCAACACACTGATGGAACAAAGCCACGTTTGCTAACATAGCCAGCAGCTCCGCTTGTTAGGTCTGCACAGACTTTCTGATTAGCACCCTGGAAGGTGAAGCCTGCTACATGTTGGTTCCAACAATGTGACCCCACCCCAGCTTGGAATGAGAGTATAGTACAATGATTTGCTTGAAAGCCAGTCAATTGCTCTCGTCCCTGCGTAGGGTACTCCATTATGGGACAGGGTCAGATGGCTGACAACTGAAGCTGTTGAGGTGTCTGCTCCTGTTCCAAGTGTACAAACCAACACCTGAGGGAGCATCGCTGTAGAGTGAACAGCCTCAGCTCTTTGTAGAGGGACACATGTCAAAACCAACGGAATGAGATGAAGCCCTCCCTCTGAAAAGAACACAGGTGCATTCCCAGGGTTATGGGGGAGCCTCTGGATTTGTGAGCCACACGGATGTCCTATTAACCAGCCAGCTGTAATGGGCAGTGCACCTGGGGATGGCCCTATATTCCTGGACATGTGATGTTGTTGTTGTTGTTAAGTGCCGTGGAGTCGGTTCCGACTCATAGCAACCCTGCACAGGGTTTCCGAAGCTATAAATCTTTACGGGAGCAGAAAGCCTCATCTTTCTCCAGCGGAACAGCTGGTAGTTTCGAACTGCTTACCTTGTGGCTCGCAGCCCGATTTGTAACCACTACGCTACCAGAGTTCCTTAACACATATAATAACCATGTTAAAAGATTGCCTAGCAAATTGGGAAACCTTCAGAGCCAGACAGAGAGTAAACCAAACGGCACGGTGGTTCTACCCACTAGCGATTTTTTCCCCTCAAGATGCTAGTGTACGTAATCAGTTGGAAATTTACACTGCCCAGACTTTTCAAACCCACCATGCGTGCTCTCTTTTGAACACTGAAGTGTATCAGATGAGGAGAGTGGTAATGCAGTACCGCCTCGCAAGGGGCATTTGTGCCCCTGGTTTTATCAGAATGCTGTGTATACATTCCAGACGAACACCACAATGTGAACTGGGTGCCTTGGGAGCCTTGCAGAAGGAAACCCAAGCCCCTGGTAGGCATCCTTGACAAATGACTGGTACACAGCCTTGGCAATAACAACAGGGATTGCATGTTCCTTCCTAGTATACTAGTGTGGCATACTGGTATAGTATACTGGTGAGTGTACTGGTGTAGCTTATATTGTTGGTATAGTTTGTGGGTACAGTGTTCCTCACTCCTCACACAGGGACACTCGTGGACAGCTCATGTAACTGGTGATTTAGGGTTGGCAGCAGGCCTCTTCTGTATAAGCTTCTATAAAGAAAGGAGACTCTTGATAGCAAGGCTGAACACTGCACTGCAATCAAGGTTATGCTTCACTTCCGAAATACACAAATAAATTAAAAAAACGGAGTTATCCATACCTACTATGGCCAGGTTTTTGAAGGTTTCCATCATTACATCTACGTAGAGTTGCTTCTGAGAAACATCCACCAATTCCCACTCTTCCTGGGTAAAGTCCACAGCCACATCATCAAGAGCCACTGAGTCCTAAAACAAACCCACATATTCTGGTTCAGTCGGGTACTACATAGTCCAATACATGTGAATGGAACAGTGAGAAGGACAGTCTGGAGGAACTGAGATTCCATGGGGATTGAACACAGGGTTCTGCGTTCTACTAAGTTCTACTCTCAGGTTAGCCATCAGTGTCACCAAGTCAGTTTATATTTACCTCCTCACTGATTTCACCTGATCTCATAGACTTATTATGAAAGGCTTTATAAAGTTCATGAAACAGTTCCATCATTTCATTTTTCTAAGAACTTTTTGAAGGTTCCATATAAATATCAGTTTTGTCTGTTATGAGTCGGAGCTGGAAGGGCATCTAATAATAACAACAATCTCATATTTTATTACACAGTGAACTTTTCTCTCACCGTTTGTGTCCAAATCTAATTTCAATTCTATCTTTAGGGCCCAGAACAATCTAAACACATAGAATAAATGAGAGAAATGTTCTACAATAAAGGTCTATTTCCACATTCAGTTCAATTTCTTTATTGTATTTTTTTTTAAAGTTCATCTTCTTGCACAAGACCAACAAAAATATTTAACACAAATGGAGCAAGGGTGAAAGCAGGATGAGACAGCACCAACTAGGAACTATTACCCCACACCAGCTAAAAGAGGTCCAGCAGCATGTGCACAGAAAGTGGTTACCCAAGGCCCAGGACGACTTGTCATCTTCTTCAAGAACTCCACGAGATCAGGTGCTCACAGGACCACCAAATGAAAGCAGCTGGTGTAACTCTTTTGGTGAATTTAGAATCTTTGAATGTCTGCTATCTACTTTCCAATCACTCTACAGTTGTGCTACAATGCAACCTGCCCCTCAGACAGACTGGCAAAAGTTTTCCAAAGATCAAAAAAGATCAACAGGTGAGAGAGAGGAAACATAAAATTCTAGACATCGCCACATGTTTAAAACATGGAGAAACAAAGCTACTGTGCACCAATTTCAGTGACTGTCTCACTGAATAAACACACACACACGCACACACACACACAGAGCATTCTGAGCTCACACACCTATAAACCAGATAGCATGCGCTTATGTTTCCTGACTGGTGTGGTGCTGTGGGTTAATGCACCAGGCTGTAAAGCCATTTGAACTGCAAGGTTGGTGGTTCAAGCTCACCAGCTGCTCCTCGGAAACCCTATCCAGGGTCGCTATGGGTCGGAACCAACTTGATGGCACTTAACAACAACTAGCTATATTTCAAAATTAATCACACCTTTTCAACCTCTAGAACTTGTGCCAAACAAAGGGGCCAACTCTCCTCCCAAGAATAAAGGAGAAATCAGCTACCAGGGGCAGGGGACCTAAGCACCTAGCTAGCAGCATGACTGACCCTTAACTAGTGCATTTCAGGGAGCTGACCCCACCACAAGGACTAGCGCAGAAATGAAGACAAACAGCTATGCATTTCTTGGGAATGCCACTGACAACCACCACTGTAAACATCAACAGGACCAGTTAGAGATGACATGTGCAGAGGGACAGCCTGACTGGACATAAAACAAGGAAGCTCCTGAAATTCCTCGGACTCCAATGCCACTCCCAAGATTCCTACAAACTCTCCTGTCCCCTTTCCTCTGAAAGGCAGAACTGGGAGAGTCCTGCTTCCCGCCCCCCCTATGGTGTAGGGACAGACAAACGCTATTCTCTTTGTTCTGAGATGTTATTTCTGAGTACTGTCTACGTTAGCGGCAGGCGCTTTTTAACCTTTCTTCCAGAAACACAGGTAAAAGCTGAACAATCATTTTTGGAAACATTAGCTAGTGAAATCTGTCTTGGTAAGAAAAAAAGTCACAATTCCAATTATAAAAACTTGGAAGACTTTTGTATCTTTCCTATAAATTTCAGAGGCCCTTCCATTTGAATAACTCACAACATAGAGACCAAGGCATCAAAGTGCATCACTGACATTCATGGCTGAAAAAGGGACGAAACACTGGTCACTCACAAAACAAACACATCACTAACAAAGGGTTAGCAGCATGACTAAATATTACCAAGACAGCAAAGTGAAACAGACAATAATAACAATATAAAGAACAACGGAAGGCTTTAAGGGTTTGGTCCTAAATATAAAGAGTTTGGAAGTTACCACTCCTGTTTCCACAACACAAAAAAATGTGAGCATACTGAGCTCAGGAGTATCGAGGTCCCAGGTCAAACCATTGCCTCTAAACCTGGAAGGACATATAAGCAGATACAGAGAATCGTTTCAGAACAGCAGCCCGGGAACAGAAACCATTCCGGGAAGAGTACTAGAGAAGGAAAGCATAGAGTGTAATTGAGAAATTGTTGGATGCCTGGGGTTCCAACTTAGGGAAACACACAGTTTTCGGAGTTTTGTGTCCAGGAACCCACCCAGGTCTTCAGTGTGAGGATCAGAGAAAATTATCTTTGCTGCCAATTGGGTTGGAGAAAAGCATTTTTGAAATGTACCCAAAACATTCTACTCTCCTTTAAAAGGCCTATTGCCATGGGGAAAGTGTTTCTCTGAAGTAGTGAATTGCCAACTTCAGCTACATCCAGCCTTCCTACATCACCACAGAGGGAGAAGACAGAAGCACAGAGGCACTGGTGAGTCACTGTCCAGGGTCCGAGGTTCCTTGAAAGACTATTCAACCAGCAGTATTAACCAGGCTATATAGATTGCACTTCATTGAAAATAACTATGTGAGCTAAAACTTCAAAGATGTGAAAGAATTACACAAGGGATAGCTTAGAAGAGAATTCTGAAGGAGGAGGAAACAAGAAAGCACAGGCTAGTGGGTGGGAGAACGCTTGGTAAGTTTTGTTGTTAGGTGTCCTCCAGTCTCTTTTGACTTAGTGACCACATGAACAACAGAAAGCAAGGTTCTACGCAATCCTCACAATCATTCAAACAAGTACACAAGAGCCAAAACACAACCTTACGTGTATCCCATCTGACTTTTGATTCCATCTCATGAGTTTAACAGTAATACCCTAAGACCAGAGTTGTTGACACAAATATGACAGATGAAAGAAACAAAACATCTTTTAAAAGACTGTAAACAAAATAAAAAAAGAACAGTCTTCTACAATTACTTGCCAAGAGGCGTCTTCCAAATTTCTTGGCAGTGATGAGGAACCGCCTCTAGCGCTGCATGAGTCTGCATTGTGTTAGCTCCTAGAGTCTTGTTCACATGAATGCCTTCAGTGTAGCTTGGACATCTTCCTTCAACAACACTGGTTTTTTATCATATAGAACCTCTTGAAATGGATGAAATCCAGCAATTCTTTTTGAAACAGTCTTGCTGTATATTTCTTCCATCATCTTTTGATATTTTCTGCATCATTCAATATTTTGCCAAAGAATCCTTCAGTTTTACATGTCAAGCCTTGACCATTCTCTTCAGATCTTTCAGCTTCAAAAATGTTGAGCGTTTTCTCTTTTGCTTTGCACATTCCAACAAAATTTTGCTTTCTTCTGTATGTTTCTGTTGCCACCCTACAATTCCTCTGGTGTTAGTTCACTTGTGTCTAATGTATCAAATCTATTCTTGATATGGTCTCTAAATTCAAATCTAGAGAAAATATTCGAGGTCATATTTTCACACTCAGGGACTTGTTTTCACTGTCTTCAGCTTCAGCCTGAATTTGCAAGTGAGTTACCAATGGCCTATTACACAGTTGGTCTCTGATGATACTGAGCTTCTCCACTGTCTTTCCAAAGATGACTAGGAGATGTATTCCATCTGGTAGGGGCCATGTGTATAATCACCATTTATGTTGTTGAAAACAGGCATTTGCTATGAATAAGTCATTGGTCTTGCAAAATTCTATCATAAATCAAACGATTATCAAAATAATTTAGACCACCAAAGTTCAACTACTAATCTTTCCTATTTGTTTCCAATTCTGCATTCCAATCACCAATGACCAGTAATGCATCCTGATTACATGTTTGATCAATTTCAATCTGAAGAAGTTGGTAGAACTCTGCAATTTTGTTGTTGTCTTTAGCAGTTGCTATGTAAATTTAAATAGCAGTCTTATTAACTTTTAATTGCATAGATTTTATGCTTTGGCAAATAGCATTGTACTGAAAGATAGACTTTGAAATGGTTTAAGATAATGAACCCAGACTTAGTTATAATTAAATTTACAGAAAGCTCAAAAGAGACAAAACTAAACAATGTAAAGTTTATGGATTAAAACTTGAGTGTCACAGTAACAAGTATTTCTTAGACATATGCAAACAGTTCATGGGACTGTTTTCCTGGGTTTGAAGGGTTAGGACTATATTTTCAGAGGACATCTCAGTCAGTTGTCAAAATACAGTTCATAAACTTTTTATTTTACATCCTAGCTTGGTGTATAATGTCTAGGGTTTTAAAGGCTTATGAACAACCTTTAGAAAATGCAAATATTTACCTCTATTCAAAGAGCAATAAAAAAAAGTAGGGCATTAAAGAATCAAAGGGAGTTAGTCTACACAAACCTCAACCTCATATACCTACCCCGAGACAGGAAGTACTAGAGAAGATGGACCCTGGCTAACACTAGCAATAAGAGGTAGAAGGTGACAGAATGAGTGAAAATTTGGGGCAGAATTTCAAATTCCTAAAAACAAAACAATCAGCAGATACACTGAATTGATGGAAACTGGAGGATTTCCGGAAGCTTTTCCCTGAAGTACTATAACCAGGAACTGAAACAAGTCTCTGAGGTAGGCCTCCTTTTAGATAAATAACACATTGGATCATAAAATAAAAAACATCACCAGGTAGTAGCATGCTCCAATAAGAAAACTTATCTGTGAGGAGTGGTCCTCAATAACTTTAAAACAAACATAAAAACGTAAGGAGACATGAAAATCCGATTAACAGAAATTGGAACCACCACAACAGAAATTTTGAGAATGTTCATGATAGTGAAGAACACAACTGATACTGCTGAACAATTTGTGTGGGAACTTTTTTATTGGAATTTTAAAGGCTGTTTAAACATTGACTCTAGAAAACCCACAACATTATTGAAAACAAAATATAACAGACAAAACAAAACTGGAGATTTAAGTGTAAAACGTATAGTAACAGGAAATAGTAGTAATAACCAAGTTTTCAACAGTTGACAGACTAGAACTTGCCCAGTGAAGGCGGCTTCCTGTGGAGCCTTGGCACTGCATAAGACCACAGGTGGACTCTTGATGCCCATCCAGAATGTTCTGAGGTGGGAAATTTCCACTTGAAAGGACAAGCAGACTAGCCTGGAGCTGCCAGAAGAACAGCAGGAAAAATAAAAAAGAATACCAGCAGTCTGATTAACAACTACAAGAACAAGTACGCTGTTCGCAGAGAAGCCATCAAGGCAAGCATTTGTCCTCTAAGGACAAACGCCCCCTTTCAAGACTGAGACTCAAGGGGAATACACAAGCAGGCATATGGTCTTGCTGGTGACCACGTACGTCTACCAATAAGGGAAGCGCGGGAAAAACAGCAATGAAGTTGTGAGCTAAGTCCGACCACATTCAACAGACTGCTGTCCACCTGGATTGAGACCTGGTTGGACAGCAGTATGGCAAGACCTGGGGACTCCTGGACCCAGAGACACGGACATGGCCACAGAGGACTAGAGTGGAAACTGAAGCATCCAGCTGATATGAAGTGAGGGAAGATACACAAGAACACCCATACTTGCAGATAGTATCCATTTGACCTGGCTTCAATGGCTGGATGATCAGAACTCAACTAGAAGAGAGAAGAGGAGAGAACACACAAGATGGTGGATCAGGTGGAAGTGCAGTGAGGAATTCCATCAGCAACAACAAAGAATACCGGACCAAGCAGGCTCAGGGGCTGGTCCCAGAATTCTGAACCACATATACAGGAAGATTGGAAGGCTTACAGCTAGGGGAATTTGTAGCAGAAGCAAGAAATCCATTGCTTTCTAATTCAAGATATTCAGCTGCTCCCGGAGCCGCCATATTGGGCAAGACCAAGCAGGGGAAGGATCAGAGCAGCCATGAACGCCTGACAGAGCCATGAAGATAAAGGTGTGGACATTCTTTTCTTTTGGTATCTGTTCATTGGTCTCTCATTGTCTGCACACCTCCATTCTGGTGACTACAGGGGTACCTGAGTGAGGGGACACCCCAGCCCCACCCCTGGAGGGTTCTACTACACATGCGCACAGATTGCCTCAAAATTCAAAG
>NW_006410254.1:0-3561 GCF_000296735.1 Chrysochloris asiatica | reverse complement strand
GATAGAAGAACAAACACAAAAAAGGATAAAAGAATCTGAAAAAGGCCTAAGATTCATGTTGGATACCATGAAGAAGAAGAATTTAAGAATTATCGGCATTCCAGAACATGAAGAATCACACAAGTCCACAGAGGTGATAGTTGGAAAACTTTTGGAAGAAAATTTTCCTAACATCCTGAAAAGAGAAAAGATAAGCATTCAAGAAGCTCAACAAACCCCAGAAAGGACAGACCCTAAAAAGACAATCACCAACCAGAGTCAATGACATAGCCACAGAGGACAAGAGTGGAGAGTGGAGAGTCCAGCTGATAAGAGAGGGCACATGCATAAGAACACCCACACTTGCAGATAATACCCACTTGACCTGGCTTCAATGACTGGATGATCAGAGCTCAACCAGAAGAAGAAAAAAGAGGGTAAAAAGAATAATCTGATCCAATTTGATGAACTTGACCTACACCTATGAAAGCAGTAGCTCAAAAGAGGGAACAAATCTTCACAGCGAGGATCATTCCCACCCACTCCGCACACACAGAGGACAGTGATGGGCAACTTGGACATTGCCTACCCAGAATGGGGGGCTACAGAGGCAAGAAGTGACTGACTTACAAGCTTTCAAGAGGGAGCCTAGTTCCAGAGTGTGTGGGGGAAGGTAGAATCTCCACTGAGTAGTTTCCAATCTGTCTGGACGGGGTTGATGAAAGCAGATGGGGACAGGACTCTTGTGATACAACAGTGAGTAATTGCTATCAGGACTGACTGTGAGGGTTGGAAATATAAAGGTAGACATTCTGTAGCAAAAGTAGGTCCCTGGGACCATCAAGGGCAAGGAGTGGAGTGCGGGACCCGACCAAGAAAAGCAGTAACGCCAGAGATAGAGGCAAGAGACAATGATGTGGAGAGATGGAGCAGCTTGGGACTCTGTACTCAGGGAGGGAGATGGGCTGTGTGCTGACGGCCAGGGGGCAGGCTTGCAGGGTGTACCCTTTGGTTGTTTGATGATGCATGGAGGGGATTGTAATCACTGCAATGAAACGAAATACAATAGGATGAATGGAAAGCTACCGTTCTCTCATGTAAACTCACATAATTCACGATAAAAAGTTACAAAAATTTTTTTAATTAAAAAAACAACAGAGGAATGGGGAAAAAAATAAAAAAAAGAGACAGAAATAATGGTCAGGCACAAAGACAGGCCATGGTGAAACACACTAAAGAGGCCTTCAAAACGGATACTGTCAAGGATCTAAATTCCTGTTATTTCTACTGCACATGAACATACTCACTAGGAATAATATAGATGATAACAAAAGTTCAAATTAATGGCTTAAAACATAAAAGAAATATAATTTTCAAATAATATGTTTACAAAGTTGTATGAAAACTACTTCATTTTGTTTAGCTTATAGTTCATAAGGGGTCATGTGTCTAAATTTTTGATATCTGGATCTTGAAAGTTCATACTTTATTTGTTAGAAAACTATAAGAGCAAAATATGGGGCACAGTCTCTATGTCTAGTTCTGTTGGTATTATTTTAAAAACTAAGTTCAATACTAAACAATATCATGAGGTTATATGATATTTAAATTCTAGATGTGTGTTTTGATGGGGACTAGGTGTGGTACTGTAGGATAAGCACTGGACTGTTAACCTTGAGTTGGGTAGTTCCAACTCACCAGTCACTCCTCAGAAACTCTATATTCACAATAAAAACTTAAAATGAAAAATGTGAAGGAGCCATAGGAGGGAAAGTTACGAAAACTTTTATGACCTAAACTGAAGCTCTGAGGGAAGGGGTCACTTGGCACAGTGACTCAGAACCATAGTCTCAGGGTCACCAAGGTCAATGGCCTAACAGCATCCACAAAGACAATGTTCTTCAGCCTAATTTGGTGACTAGTGGTTGGGTCTTAAAAGCTTGTGAGCAGCCATCTAAGGTGCAACCAGTGGTCTCTCTTGTCTGGAGGAAAGAAGAGTGATGAAAACAAAAGATACATACAAATAATTACACCAAAGGACTAATGGACCACGTGAACACCAGCTTCCAAGACCCTGAGCACAGAACTAGATGGTGCTTGTCTTTCACTACCAACTACTCGGAAAGGGAGCACATAAGACTGTCCTGAATACAAATGTATAAAAGGTGGACTGAACCTCAAATTCATAAAACTGAGCAGGCATACAGGTCAGATGAAGACTGCATAAGACCATAGGTGGAATCCTGAACCCCATCCAGAACCTTCTGAGGTGGTAAATTTCCACTTGAAAGGACTAGCAGACCAGCCTGGAGCAGCTAAAAGAACAGAAGATACTTCTTGAAAGAAAGACCTGCAGGAAAAAGTCAAAAACACTAATGGCAGTCCTGAGACTATGGCCCGAGGCAACATTCAAGTCTAAGACTGAATCCACCCCTGGGGCTCCTCAGAAGAAACACAACACAAGTGCAGAACACATGCATTAGAATCAACCAGTTGATATCAAAAGGGCAGCACTGCCCTGAGAAAGTTCTCAAGAGTTAGGAAAGAAGGAGGAAGGAAACTAGGAAACACAGAGAGGAAGTGGATAAGTGATGGTACAACGAGGAGATTGTAATAAAGTACATGAAGCAAAACGTGTATGGAGAGTTGTGTATAAAAATGCTAACCTCCTGGGCATGTTATCAGAGGCACAAGTCTCTAGAGAAGGGCATCATGACCAGTAAGGAAGAGAGTCAGCGCAGCAAGCCCACTACTTGGTACATACCCACATCCACAAGAACTAAGTGTCAGGACACGAATAGGTCCTGCACAACAGCATTCACAATAGCAAATGATGAAAACTGTCTAAATACCCACCAATGGAAGAGTGGATACACAGACTTAGGTACATGGAAGTGGAATGATGAAGGTCTGCAAAACACCTCATCAGATGGACGGTCCTAGAGGACAGAAAGCTGTGACGTAAGTAAACAGACAAACATTGCGTGAGACCACAATTGTAAAAACTTAAGAAAAGCTACTCATACTAAAAGAACAATACTTTGATGGCTACCAGGGTTGGGAGACAAGGGACAGAAATTCACTGGCAAGATGGTAGACCCATGTTAACATGGTGTAAGGCGGGAGAGCAATATACCAGAGAAAGGTTCGCAAAAGAATGCTAAAGACAGGTGAAAGCACAGGCAGGTAAAGAAGATAGAGGTAAATAGTGATACGTACACAACCTTAGAACAATATTGTTGTTCTGGACAGAGACACAGGTAAATGGGTATGGGAGGAAGACTGAGATACATATACACCTACATATCCCACAAATATGAGTTTGAAAGATTTTTTATCCATGGGTACCAGATGGAGGAAGCAGAACAGTTGTTGCATGAAAGGGACTGCACTCACTGAGATGAAACAAAGCATATGATTTGTTGAAAGTAAAACTGATGATCTTGTCTATAAACCTTAACTCAATTCACAATTAATTAAAAAAAGGAAGAGGATCATCAAGTTCTTACATATCTGTAAGAAAATGGATTGTCAGACTGGTTTAACAATAGGTTCAAATACATCAATGGCTGTGAGGATGAC
>NW_006410253.1:15214-15628 GCF_000296735.1 Chrysochloris asiatica | reverse complement strand
TCAGTTACCTATATTAACCCCAATGGTAGAACCCCATCTATGAGCACCCAGCCCTTTCAGTTACCTATATTAACCCATTGATAGGACCCCCAGCTCTGAGCACCCAGCCCCTTCAGTTACACATATTAACCCCATTGGTAGGACCCCCAGCTCTGAGTTCTCAGCCCCTTCAGTTACCTATATTATCCCCAGTTTTAGGACCCCCATCTCTGAGCACCCATCCCCTTCACTTACCTATATTTACCCCATTGCTTGGACCACCAGCTCTGAGCTCCCACCACTTTTAGTTAACTATATTAACCCAATTGGTAGGACCCCTAGCTCTGAGCTCCCAGCACCTTAACTGACCTATATTAACACCACTGGTAGGATCCCCCGCTCTGAGAACCCATCCCATTCAGTTACCTATATTAA
>NW_006410253.1:13491-14916 GCF_000296735.1 Chrysochloris asiatica | reverse complement strand
CCTCATCTCTGAGCTCCCAATACCTTCAGTGCCCTATAGTAACCACATTAGCAGGACCTCCAGTTTTGAGCACTCAGCCCTTTCAGTTACCTATATTAACCCTATTGGAAGGACCCTCATCTCTGAGCTCCTAGCCTGTTCAGTGACCTATATTAACCCCACTGTTAGGACCCCCAGGTCTGAGCACCCTATATTAACACCATTGGTAGGACCCCAAGTTCTGAGCTCCGAATCCCTTCAATTACGTATACTAACCCCATTGCTAGGACCTCCAGCTCTGAGCACCTAGCCCCTTCATTTACCTATATTAACCCCAATGGTAGCTCACTTCTGAGCTCCCAGCATCTTCAGTTCCCTTTATTAACCACGTTAGTAGGACTCCCCAACTGTGAGCTTATAATATAGGTAATAACAGTTACCTATATTAACCCCATTGGTAGGACCCTCAGCTTGAGCATCCAGGACTTTCAGTTACCTATACTAACCCCATTGGTGGGAGCCCCAACTTGAGCACCAAGCCCCTTCAGTTACCTATATTAACACGATTGGTAGGACTGCCACCTCTGAGCGCTCTACCCCTCCAGTTACCTACATTAACCCCATTTGTAGGACCCTCAGCTCTGAGCTCCCAGCACATTGAGTTCCCTATATTAACCCCTTTGGTAGAACTCCCTGATTGAGGATCCAGGCCCTTCAGTTACCTATAATAATCCCATTGGTAGGACATCCAGGTCTGTGCACCCAGCCCCTTCAACTACCTACATGAACAGCATTATTAGAATCCCCAGCTCTGAGCTCCCAGCCCCTTCAGTTAACTATATAAGCCCCATTGGTAGGACCCCAACTCTAAGCACACTACCCCTTCATTTACTTATATTAACCTGATTTGTAGGACCTCCAGCTCTGAGCACCCAGCCTCATCATTTACCTATATTAACCCCATTGGTATGACTCCCAGTTCTGAGCACCCATCGCTATCAGTTACCTATTTTAAACCCATTTGGTATGACCCCCAGTTCTTAGCTCCCAACACCTTCATTTACCTATATTAACACCATATATAGGACCCCAGCTCTGAGCTCCTTCAGTTACCTATATTAAGCCCAGTGGTAGGACCCACAGCTCCGAGCACCCAGTCCCTTCAGTTACCTGTATTAAATGGATTTGTAGGACTCCAGCTCTGAGCACTCAGCACCTTCAGTTACCTATATTAACCCCATTGGTAGGACACCCAGCTCTGAGCACCCAGCCCCTTCACTTACCTATATTAACCCCATTGGTAGGATCTCCAGCACTGAGCTCCCACCACCTTTAGTTAACTATATTAACTCAATTGGTAGGACCCCCAGCTATGAGCTCCCAGCTCCTTCACTGACCTATATTAACAGCATTGGTACGACCCCCAATTTTGAGCACCCAGCCCTT
>NW_006410253.1:10774-11870 GCF_000296735.1 Chrysochloris asiatica | reverse complement strand
GACCCAGAATTTTGAGCACCCAGCCCTTTCAGTTACCTATATTAACCCCATTGGTAGGACCCTCATGTCTGAGCTTCCAGGACCTTCAGTTCCCTATATTAACAACATTAGTAGGACCCTCAATTTTGAGCACTCAGCCCTTTCAGTTAGCTATATTAACCCTATTGGAATGACCCTCATCTCTTAGCTCCCACCCCGTTCATTGACCTATATAAACCGCATTGTTAGGAACCCTCTTCTGAGCTCCCAGCCCCTTCAGTTACCTATATTAACCCCATTGGTAGGACCCCCAGCTTTGAGCACCCAGCGCCTTCAGTTATCAATATTAACCCCATTGTTAGGACCCCCAAATCTGAGAACTCACCCCCCTCAGTTACTTATATTAACCCCATTGGTAGTACCCACAGCTCTGAGCACACAGCCACTTCAGTTTTCAATATTAACCCCATGGGTAGAAGCCCCGGCTCCGAGCACCCAGCCCCTTCAGTTTTCTATATTAACCCCATGGGTAGGAGCCCCAGCTCTGAGCACCCAGTCACTTAAGTTAATTACCATTGGTAGGACCCCAAGATCTGAGGACCCAGCCCCTTCAGTTACTTATATTAACCCTATTGGTAGGACCCCCAGATCTGAGGACCCAGCCCCTTCATTTACTTATATTAATCCCATAGGTAGGATCCACAACCCTGAGCTCCCAGACCCTACAGTTACCTATATTAATCCCATTTGTAGGACCAGCAACTCTGAGCATCCACCCTCTTCAATTACATATATTTACCCCATTACTAGGACCCCAAGCTCTGAGCACCCTGCCCCTTCAGTTACCTATATTGACTCCATTGGTAGTATCCCAATCTTGAGCACCCAGCCCCTTCATTTACTTATATTAACCCCATTGGTCAGACGCCCTGATCTGAACTCCCAGCCCCTTCAATGACCTATATTAACCCCATTGTTAGGTCTCCCAGTGTGAGCACAAAGCGCCATCTGTTACCTATATTAACTCCATTGATAGGACCGCCATCTTGAGCACACAGCCCCTTCTGTTACCTATATTAACATCATTGGTAGGATCCCCAGCTCTGACCACCCAGTC
>NW_006410253.1:8507-9579 GCF_000296735.1 Chrysochloris asiatica | reverse complement strand
CTTCAGTTACCTATATTAACACCATTGGTAGGACTGCCACCTCTGAGCACTCTACCCATTCAGTTACCTATATTAACCCCATTGGTAGGACCCTCATCTCTGAGCTCCCAGCACATTGAGTTACCTATATTAACTCCATTGGTAGAACTCCCTGCTTGAGTATGCAGGCCCTTCAATTACCTATAATAATCCCATTGGTAGGACATCCAGGTCTGGGCACCCAGCCCCTTCAGCTACCTATATGAACAGCATTATTAGAATCCCCAGCTCTGAGCTCCCAGCCCCTCCAGTTACCTATATAAACCCCATTGGTAGGACCCCAACTCTAAGGACCCAGCCCCTTCACTTACCTATATTAACCTGATTTGTAGGACCTCCAGCTCTGAGCACACAGCTCCATCAGTTACCTATATTAACCGCATTGGTAGGATTTCTAGCTCTGAGAAACCACCCCTACAGTTACCTATACTAAACCCATTGGTAGGACCCTCATGTTTGAGCTCCCAGCATCTTCTGTGCCCTACATTAGCCACATTAGTAGGACCCCTAGCTCTGAGCTCCCATCCCCTTCAGTTACCTATAGTAAACACATTGATAGGAACCCCACCTCTGAGCATCCATTCCTTTCAGTTAACTATATTAATCAGATAGGTAGGACCCCCAGCTCTGAGCACCCAGTCCCTTCAGTGACCTATATTAACCCCATTGGTAGGACCCCCAACTCTGATTTCCCAGCCCCTTGAGTTACCTATATAAACCCCACTTTTAGGACCTCCAGCTCTGAGCACCCAGCCCCTTCAATTACCTATGTGAACCCCATTGGTAGGATCTCCAGCACTGAGCTCCAACCACCTTTAGTTAACTATATTAACTCAATTGGTAGGACCCCCAGCTATGAGCTCCCAGCTCCTTCACTGACCTATATTAACAGCATAGGCACGACCCCCAATTTTGAGCACCCAGCCCTTTAAGTTACCTATATTAACCCCATTGGTAGGACCCTCATGTCTGAGCTCCCAGGACCTTCAGTTCCCTATATTAACAACATTAGTAGGACCCCCAATTTTGAGCA
>NW_006410253.1:5266-6897 GCF_000296735.1 Chrysochloris asiatica | reverse complement strand
ACCCTATATTAACACCATTGGTAGGACCCCAAGCTCTGAGCTCCCAGTCCCTTCAGTTACGTATATTAACCCCATTGCTAGGACCCCCAGCTCTGAGCAACCAGCCCCTTCATTTACCAATGTTAACCACTTTGGTAGCTCACTTCTGAGCTCCCAGCATCTTCAGTTCCCTTTATTAACCACGTTAGTAGTAACCCCCCACCTGTGAGCTTCCAGCCCCTTCAGTTTCCTATATTAACCCCATTAGTAATAAATCCAGCTCTGAACACACAGCCCCTCAGTTACCTATATTAACCTGATTGGTAGGACCCCAGCTCTGAGCACCATGCCCCTTAAGTTTTACCTATATTATACCCATTGGTAGGACCCCCAGCTCTGAGCACCCAGTGCCTTCAGTTACCTATAGCCATTGGTAGGAACCTCAGCTCTGTGCACCCAACCCTGTAGGTTATCTCTGTTAAAACCATTGCTGGAATCCACAGCTTGACCACCCAGCCTCTTCATTTACCTATATGAACCCCATTAGTAAGACCCCGAGAACTGAGCACCCAGCCCCTTCAGTTCCCTATATTAACCCCATTGGTAGGACCCTCAGCTTGAGCATCCAGGACTTTCAGTTACCTATACTAACCCCATTGGTGGGAGCCCCAGGTTGAGCACCAAGCCTCTTCAGTTACCTATATTAACACCATTGGTAGGACTGCCACCTCTGAGCGCTCTACCCCTTCAGTTACCTACATTAACCCCATTGGTAGGACCCTCATCTCTGAGCTCCCAGCACATTGAGTTACCTATATTAACTCCATTGGTAGAACTCCCTGCTTGAGCATCCAGGCCCTTCAATTACCTATAATAATCCCACTGGTAGGACATCCAGGTCTGGGCACCCAGCCCCTTCAGCTACCTATATGAACAGCATTATTAGAATCCCCATCTCTGATCTCCCAGCCCCTTCAGTTACCTATATTAACCTGATTTGTAGGACCCCCAGCTCTGAGCACCCAGCACCATCAGTTACCTGTATTAACCCCATTGGTAGGACTCCCAGCTCTGAGCACCCATCGCTATCAGTTACATATTTTAACCCCATTTGTTATGACTCCCAGTTCTTAGCTCCCAACACCTTCATTTACCTATATTAACACCATATATAGGACCCCAGCTCTGAGATCTGAGCTCCTTCAGTTACCTCTATTAAGCCCAGTGGTAGGACCCACAGCTCTGAGCACCGAGTCCCTTCAGTTACCTATATTGAACGGATTTGTAGGACTCCAGCTCTGAGCACCCAGCACCTTCAGTTACCTACATTAACCCCATTGGTAGGACCCCCAGCTCTGACACACAGCCCCTTCACTTACCTATATTAACCCCATTGGTAGGATCTCCGGCACTGAGCTCCCACCACCTTTAGTTAACTATATTAACTCAATTGCTAGGACCCCCAGCTATGAGTTCCCAGCTCCTTCACTGACCTATATTAACACCATTGGTACGACCCCCAATTTGGGCACCCAGCCCTTTCAGTTACCTATATTAACCCCATTGGAAGGACCGTTATCTCTGAGCTCCCATCTCCTTCAGTTCCCTATATTAACCACATTAGTAGGACCCCAAATTTTGAGCCGCTTGCC
>NW_006410253.1:1657-2166 GCF_000296735.1 Chrysochloris asiatica | reverse complement strand
TTACCTATATTAACCTGATTGGTAGGACGCCCAGTTCTGAGAACCTAGCCCCTTCAATTACCTATATTAAACCCATTGGTAGGATCCCCACCTCTGAGATCCCAGCTACCTATATTAAGCCCACTGGTATTACTCCCAGGTCTGAGTTGCCAGCCCCTTCAGTTACCTATACTATCCCCGTTTTTAAGACCCACAGCTCTGAGCTCCAAGCCCATACAGTTACCTGTATTACCCCCATTGGTACGACCTCCTGGTCTGAGCTTCCAATCCCTTCATTTACCTATATTAACCCCATTGGTAGGACACCCCGCACTGAGCTCCCCACCTCTTCACTTACCTATATTAACCCAGTTGGTAGGATCCCGAGCTCTGAGCTCCCAGCCCCTTCACTTACCTATATAAAGACCATTGGAAAGACCAACAGCTCTGAGCACCCAGCGCATTGAGTCACCCATATTAACCCCATTAAAAGGACCCTCATCTCTGAGCTCACAGCCCATTAATTACCT
>NW_006410253.1:0-715 GCF_000296735.1 Chrysochloris asiatica | reverse complement strand
CCCTTCAGTTCCCTATCTTAAATCCATTGGTAGGACTTCCAGCTCTAAGCTCCCAGCCCCTTCCATTACCTATATTATCACCATTGGTAGCACCCACATCTCTTATCACCGAGCCCCATCAGTTACCTTTATTAACACCATTTGAAGTACCCCCAGCTTGTGCACCCATCCCCTTCATTTAACTATATTGACCCCATTGGTAGGCTCTCCAGCTCTGAGTACCCACCCCCTTCAGTTGCCTATATTAACCCCATTGTTAGGACCTCCAGCACTGAGCTGCCACCACCTTTAGTTAACTATATTAACCCAGTTGGTAGGACCCTCAGCTTTGAGCTCCCAGCCCCTTCACTGACCTATATTAACAGCATTGAAAGGACTCCCAGCTCTGAGAACCCAGCCCATTCTGTTACCTATATTAACCACATTGTTAGGACCATCATCTCTGAGCTCCCAGCACCTTCAGTTCCCCATATTAACCACATTAGCAGGACCCTCAGCTCTGAGCTCCCATCCCCTTCAGTTACCTATATTAAAACCATTTGAAGTACCACCAGCTCTGAGTTCCCAACCCCTTCAGTTACCTATATTAACCCCACTTTTAAGACCCCCAGCTCTGAGCATCCAGCCCCTTCAATTACCTATATTAACAGCATTGGTAGGACCTCCAGCACTGAGATTCCACCACCTTTAGTTAACTATATTAACCCAATTGGTA
>NW_006410252.1:15398-16332 GCF_000296735.1 Chrysochloris asiatica | reverse complement strand
TTAGATGATGGATAAGGAAAATGGATAACTGATATATTTAAATTGTGATGTTTGAGATAAAAGCTGAAAGGACCATGGACTACCAGAAGAACAAATAAATCAGTCTTGGAAGAAGCACCACCAGTATGATGATGAAGGCGAGTGATGGTAAGACTTACTCTCACATACTTTCGACATGTTATCAGGAGGGGCTAGTCCCTAGAAAAGGACATCATGCTTGGTGTGATAGTTAAGGTTTTATGTCAATTTGACTGGGCCAGGATTCTCAGTGTTTTGGCAGTTGAGATGTAGTAGCATTGTGATGTGATCTAATGTAATGTAATTGACCATATGATGAAGTCTGCAATGAGCAGCCAATCAACTGAAAGGACGTTTTTTCAGGGGTGTGGCCTGCTTCCATTATATTGGATACTCAGATAAAGCTTGTTTGCTTTCTGCTCGGTCTGAATTTTGTATTTCACTTGTTCTCTGGCCTCCTTTTCTTTGGATTTACGCAGTGGCCTGCTCTATTACCTGGCAGTCCTTGGAATTGCTAACAGCCTTCCTTCTTATTTGCTGGACCTGCCTGCTTGCGTGTCTGCCCGGTCTATCTCGGTTCATCAGTCCTGCTGCTACATGAGTCTTAGCCTTCAAACTGATATATAAACCATGAACTTGGGATTGACCTCTTCTACAACTGTGTGAGCCATTTCCTTGCTATAAGAGTCTCTTTATATATACATACATAAGTTTCACTGGTTTTGCTTCTTTAGACAATCCAGCATAAGAAAATGGTAAAATAAAAGATTAGCTAAAAAAAGGAAGTCCCCAAACTAGATATATTGGCACAGAGAATGGAATAAAGTTTTGGGGACTTTCATTATTTGATGGGGTAAAACTCAAAATGAGAAGCAATAGCTACAAACATCCATTGATAATCAGAATGTGGAATATA
>NW_006410252.1:0-13913 GCF_000296735.1 Chrysochloris asiatica | reverse complement strand
AACAAAGGACAACTCAGGAAGACAAAGTCAAGTATTATAATGAACTATGCAAAGAACTGAAGTTAAAAGACAAAAAGGAAGAATACACTCAGCATTTCTCAAGCTGAAACAAAATGAAGGAAAAATCTGAGGCTCAGGTTGCAATATTGTAGGATTAGTATAGTGGGTATGTGTCGAGCTGCTAACCACAAAGTCTGCAGTTCTAATCTACCAGCAATTCTGTGAGAGAAAAATGATGCTTTCTGCTCCTGTAAATATTTATTGCCTCAAAAAACCCTATACAAGGTGGCTATGTTTTGGAACCGACTTGATGGCATGCCACCATAGACTGCCACCATAGACTACCACCATAGACCATGGTTTATAAAGTATCAAAAGGAATACACAGAGACACTCTACTGAACACAAATAATAAATTGTCAACCATTCCAAAAAGTACCCATGATTGTAAACCAATGGTATTGAAGGAAGAAGTCCATGCTGCACTGAAGGCAATGACAAAAATACAGGGCTCTAAGAACTGACAGAAAACAAACTGCAATCTTTCAACTAACTGATGCGGTACTTGAGGCACTCACTCATTTGTGTCACAAAATTTGAAAGACAGCTATCTGGCCAACCGATTGGAAAAGATTCATGTTTGTGCTAATTTCAAAGATAAGTGACCGAAAGGAATACTGAAGTCACTGAACAATATCATTAAAGTTATGTGCAAGTAAAATTTTGCTAAAGGTAATTGAAAAATAGTTGCAACAGTACACTGACAGGGAACAGCCAGAAATTTAAGCAGATCTCACAAGAGGACTTGGAATTAGGGATATCATTGTTGATGTCAGATGGCACTTAGCTGAAATCAGAATAACAGAAAGATGTTTACTTGTACTTTATTGATGACACAAAGGCTTTTGACTGCGTGAATAACGTTGTAAAAAATGGGTATTCCAGAACATTCATTGTGTTTATGAAGAATCTGCACTTAGACCAAGAGGCAGCCCTTCCAACAGAACATGGGTTGTATTGAATGGTTTAAAATCAGAATGGTGTGAGCCAGGATTGTATCCTTTCACCATACTTATTCAATTTGTATGCTGAGCAAACAATCCCAGAAGTTGGATTACATGAAGAACAAGGTATCAGGTTTGGGGAAAGAGTTATTAAAAACCTGTGGTATACAGATAATAAAACCTTACAAGTTGAAAGAGAAATGGACTTAAAATGCTGATGAAGACCAACGATGGTAGCCCTCAGTATGGATTCCACTTCAATATAAAGAAAACAAAAATCCACTCAACTAGATCAATAAATAACGTAACGATAAATTGAGAAAAGATCTCAGTTTCCAAAGGCTTCATTTTGCTGGGAACTACAATCAACACTCATAGAAGCAGCAGTAAAGAAATCTGGCAACATTCTACATTTAGCAAGTCTGATGCAAGAGACCTCTTTGAAGTTTTCAAGAGCACAGATATGAGTTTGAGTTTTTTTGCAGTAGGATCGTGCAATGCAATACATCATTTTATTTCCTTGATTATTGTTTCCATGTGCATTGATTGTGAACCCGAGTAAAATAAAATCCTTGACAACTTCAATATTTGTTGTTTATTCTATTAAGTCTAGGGAGAATATGTTATATCATAATTATGTCTTTTTCTCAAGAAGGAGAAATCAGCTTACATTAAAATGAGAGGATTGGAGCTTAAATAGAGAAAGGCAACCTGAATGACTGAGCAAGCATTTGTCTAATTTCAAACTTGGGTAACAGAAATGGAACTGAGTAAAAAAGTAAGTGATTTTAAATTGTATTACTTTCTATTATAATGTTGCTAGGAAGTGGGGGAGGAACATGGAACACAGTGCCCACAAATCCTGCTTGGCTGTGGCATTGGGCTAATCCCTGAAGTTAGGAATGTAGAACTCCATGTAGTTCACACAGTGGGGAAGAGAACCCTGGGGAGCATGGAGTTTCCTAGTTAGCGAAGTAAAAGTGTTGGAAATGATAACCTCAAAAATTTCCTACAAAAAAATGAATCTAAGTTACTCTCTATCTCTGAAGCAGCAACCACTTAACAAAATAGTAGTCTGGAAATAGAAATAATACAAGTACATAAATCATTATAATACAAAGCAGAAAGTGATAAACACCATGTGAGACAGATAAAGAGCTATGGAAGTTCAGGATAAGGGAAATTACTTGTATCTGGGAGGAATCAGATATGACTGTATATTGAAGATGGCAATCGAATTAGAACATGAAAACTAGGTAGAATTTAGATAATACATAAAAGACATTGTGTGTTGTTGTTGTTAAGTGCTGTCTAGTCAGTTCTGACCCATAGCGACCCTGAACAAGGTTTCCGAGGCTGTATATCTTTATGGGAGCAGAAAGCCTCATCTTTTTCCCACGGAGCAGCTGGTTAGTTTCGAACTGCTGACCTTGCAGTTCGCAGCCCAATTCGTAGCTACTATGCTACCAGAGCTCTAATGTCTCTAAAAAACATTAGAGACAATAATAACAACGGACTGACTACTTGCCCACTTGGAGTCCTGGTACAGGGGTAATCACTGGACTGCTAACAACAAAGTTGGTGACTCAAACCTACCAGCTACTTTTTGGAAACCCTATATAGGGTTATTATGAGTTGGAATCAATTCAATAACACTTAACAACAACAATAACTTAAGCACTTATATAATGGATGTTGTGCTAATAACGTCACATACTTCATCTGGTTTGGTAAAGTAGAAACGATTGTATGAAGTTGTTGAAGTTACTGTTAGTTGCCATCGAGTCAATTCCAACTCATAGCAAGCCTATGCAACACAAGAAAACACTGCCCAGTCTGATGTTTCCTCACAATTGTTTTACTGTTGAAACCATTGCTGCTGTCCATGTGCCAAGTCCATCTCATTGAGCATCGTCCTCTTTTTCTCTGACCCTCCACTTTAACAAGCATGATGTCCTTCTCCAGGGACTTTTCCCTCCTGATAACATGTCCTAAATATGAAAGATAAAGTCTTGCCATCCTGGCTTCTAAGGAGAATTCTTGCTATGTTGTTGTTAAGAACCATGGAATCGGTTCTGACCCTGCACAGGGTTTCCGAGGCTGCAAATCTTTACAGGAGCAGAAAGCCTCATCTTTCTCCCACAGAATAGCTGATAGTGTCAAACTGCTGACCTAAGGTTAGCAGTCCGATTCTTAACCACTACACTACCAGAGCTTCTTCCTAAATAGATTTGTTTATTCTTCTATAAAATCTATAAAATAGATTTTAATATTCTTCTCCAACACCATAACTCAAATGTATCAATTCTTCTACAGTATTCCTTATTTATTGTCCAACTTTCACATGCATATGAGGCTACTGAAAATAACATGGCTTGAGTCCAGTGCACCTAAGTACTCAAACAGATACCTTTGCTTTTGAACACTTTAAAGATGTCTTGTGCAGCAAATTTACCTAATGCAATATGTCATTTGATTTCTTGACTGCTTTCATAAATGTTGAATGTCTATATATCTATCTATAGATCACTGTTGTAGTAGTTTTTGTTTTTGTTGTTGTGAAGTTGCTGTCAAGTTGGTTCCAGCACATAGCAAGCCTGTATAAGGTTTCTGAAGTACTTAGTATATAATAATAGCTATCTCTGGCCTGGTGTGGTGCTGTGGGTTAATGCGCCAGACTGCAAAACCATTTGAACTGCAAGGTTCGTGGTTCAGGCTCACCAGCTGCTCCTCAGAAACCCTATACAGGGTGGCTATGGGTTGGAATTGACTCAACAGCACTTAACAACAACAACAAATCTCTGGACAACTGTTTTTTTATACTTATATGAGAAAAAAATAAGTTCTGATGTGGTTCCATAGAATAAATAATGGAACACAATTTCAGTTTGAACAGCAAGTTTGGTAGTTCAAGCTCATCAGCTGCTTCTCAGAAACTCAATACAGGGTTGCTATGAGGCAGACTTAACCTGACAGCACTTAACAACAATAATAACATCCGCAGCAAAACTCAGTACTTCAGGCAATCTTAAAAGAAGAAAGGATTGGTTAACTTTGTCATCTAAGAATTTAGAAACATCATGTTAATTTAATTCACTTGTTCTGTGACTTTTTAAAGCTGGTTGTCAATAAACTAACAAAATGGGAAAAATCTGATTAACTGAATGCACTGATAAATGCAAGTTAAAGAATTTTCAAAGAATTAGGACACACTAGAGAATATTTGGGAGTTCTGGTGTGACACTGTGGTTTAATACGCCAGACTGCAAAGCCATTTGAACTGCAAAGTCGGCGGTTCAAGCTCACCAGCTGCTCCTTGGAAATACTATACAGAATCACTACGGGTCAGAACTGACTCGATAGCACTTAACAACAATAACAAAGAATATTTATCACTTTATTATCTGAACAAAATGAAGTCTCTCTCCCTTATAAATTCTCTTGATTCTTCTGTCAAATGAAAATGCCCTTAATATATAGTAGCAAAGTGAACCAGTTTATAATGAAACTCATTTGCTCTGTAATAGATAAAGAGATTTGGGATTGAGTCAACCTAGCACATGTAACTTTCTCTCTCTCTCTCTCTTTCTCTCCCTCTCTGTTCTCTCTCTCTCTCTATATATATAGTTACAAATCTGGCTGCTAACCTCAAGTTAAGCAGTTCAAAACTACCAGCTGTTCCACGGGAGAAAGATGAAGCTTTCTGCTCCCGTAAAGATGTACAGCTTAGGACACCCTGTACAGGGTCGCTATGAGTCAGAACTGACTCCATGGCACATAACAACAACATATATATATAACCATGCCTAACATTTCCTTTTTTACTTAGCACTGGTGTATATAGTTAATGCTTGTTGTTTGTTTATGCATAAATACCTGGAAATGACCCTTTTTCTTTCTTTCTTTCTTTTTTTTTTTTAAGAAAAGAATAGTACTGATGGAGAAGACTAAGGGAACACGTGCTTAAACACAGCAACAATTCTGAGAATGGCAGAGGACCAGACAACATTGCATTCTGTTAAACATAAGGTCACCAGGAGTAGAAGCCAACTTGACAGCATCTAATAATAACAATAAAGGGACAAGATACCATGTTTTAACAGAAAAGGGACATTAATTAAAAACCTGAGAGAATCAGAACAAGCTCTACGTTTCAGTTAATAGTAACAATGTATCAGTGTTAATTTCTAAATTTTGATAATTGTATTGTATTATCTATGATGTTAACATTATGTAAATTCTAAAACCATCTTAAAATAAATTTAAAAATAAAATAAAATCCTGTGATTAAATTTAATTAACTTTCCTTGTGAAATTTGAATATTTATTTAGGTTTGTTAAAACCCAAACTTCGTTAAGTTAGGTAATTTTTCAATTCATATAAATTAGGCAAAACATGGACCTATATAGAATGTTTCCAGTTAGTCCAAATTCAGTAAATGAATTTGGTGATCTCACACATCCCAAAAAAAGCTCCCCAGGTAGCAATGACAATACTTGAGATGTTTCTGAGTGTGAAATGGTGAAGTTGAGTCTGTGGTGAACTCAGTCTGTTTCAGTTTTCATGAGCATCTTGCTGATCATTCAATGGATAACAGTATTTAAGAATTCATGTTTTTCATCCAATGTAACCCTAAACAAAAGCTGACACCTACATCTGGTACACAGCTACAAGAAACACCAATTTGTTTCCACATTGCTGGAAAAATGGGTTTTGGATTTAAGTAGAAACCATCTGTTAATTTCCAAGGTGGTACATAAATAAGATTATACATTCATTTTATGGATGATTAAAGAAATTTCCTAGGATAATTTTGACTGCAAAGGAATTCTCTGGGCTGATTTTATATACTAACCTAGCAATGCCATGCAATATAATTATGCTTTTTATTTATATAATAAGTGAATGAATGACCTAACAATTAAAAGTCATCCTCTGAATACCATATTTCCACCACAGAGCCATCTTCTCTGCAAGGGGCTAACGTCTTGTACTGTAGACATTTCAAACTTTTTTTTTTTTTTTTTTTTAATGGAGCTTTACCTCTAACTTAGACATTACAAAGTCTTTATGAAAAAGAAAAGTACAAGATCAGTGGTTCAAACCCACCAGGCACTGCTCGGAAATACTATACAGGTCATATATGAATTGTTGTTATTGTTGTTCAGTGCCATTGAATCAGTTCTGATCCATACCAATCCTGTGTAGGGTTTCCGAGGAGCAGCTGGTGAGCTTGACTGCCGACCTTGCAGTTCAAACAGACTGTGCAGTCCAGCTGATTAACCCACAGAGCTGTGCTGTAAATACTGGAAAGTTTTTATATTATGAAATAGATATTCTGCTTTGAAATCACTGTGACTGTAAGCAACTCCACCCATCTCCACTAACCTGATGTTGTTAAGTGCCTGGTGTGCCCTGTAGGTTAATGCACTGGACTGCAAAGTCAGTTTGAACCACGATTTCAGCAGTTCAATCTCAGCAGTTGCTCCTTGGAAACCCTATACAGAGTCGCTATGAGTTGGAACTGAAGTGACGGCACTTGACAACAACATCAACAGGTTGATTCTGATTCATAGCAATCCTGCATAGGGCTTCAGAGGAGCACCTGGTGGTTTTGAACCGCCATCCTTGTAGTTAGCAGTCCAGCGCTCATCCTGTAGTGCCACACCAGAACCTACTGAGATTTTACTTGAAAATAAAAGATTGAGGAGATGAATAAGTTTCTGCAATTCTTTGACTGTTGATGTAGACATGACACATAAAAATGGCATGTGGTATACACATTCACCTCAACTTCCAGTTACATACAAATTTAACTTTAGTTGGATAATTAAAAATCTACGGGCATTTTACACATATATTTGTAATTTAATGTATTCATAAATACCTAGTACATTCTCACTTGCGATTCTGTACGACTAATGATTAAGCCATCTAAATTTTCAAACTTGCTGACCAAAGGTTAATCAAGAATCCATGAATAGCTCCTTGAATATCAGTTCTGACATCATGTAGCTTCCTAATCTACAAATGATGAAACAGAATTCTGATTGAATTAACTGACCAGAATAACAGGCTGTTCAGTGCCATCAACAACTGACCACTTCACTAGAAAAGAAACTCAGCACAGAGGTAACTTAGCGAATGTGAATTAAACATTTTACGTATTTAAAGTGCTCCAACAAGTGCACACAGCCTCAGATATCAGCTCAAATAACACAGATGGTGTGTTCATACAGGGTATCAAATGCCACTGGGTGACTTTTCCTTGCACACAGGAACACCAGGTTCTTGGATATCTGTCCGGTCGAGTGACTCTCCATAATTTGGAAAAATAACATTTGTGCCTTTGACGCCAGACTACTCCAGTCATTGGAGTAGTACTCTTTCCATTGCTCGGTGAAGTATGAAGTCTCCTTGGTTTTACCTAAGAGCCTTAAGTAGTTCCTAAGCTATGGGTCATTTCACATTGCATTCTCATAAGGAGGAATCAGAATATCACAAGATGAAGTAAACATTAGAATACAGTCAGATTCTGGATCTTAATTTTTAACACTTGCGTAATGCTCTTTAAAGCTGGAGTTCAGTTCACCTTTAAAATGTTTTTCTGAAGGCAAAGTTTTCAAACAGATCATTTTCATTGTGATGTGAGACACAGGAAGTTCCATAACTGTTTCTATTTTTCTTTATTTTCCTGAATTTAAGTTGCTAAGAGGGATAATAGAACTATTAGTGAATATTAAGTGTATTGTGCTCATTGTTTTTTTTTTCTTATTTTTTTGTTTTTTTACTTTTTATTGTGAATTCGGTGAAGGTTGGGCTCATTGTGTTTAAGGAGCAATGTTGGCCTCCATCACTGATACATTGAGCATTCTGGTTAATCAAATATTCTAATAACCTTAGTTATATATTGTTGTTGTTGTTAAGGGCTGTCGACTCAGTTTCAACTTATAGTGACCCAGTGCAGGGTTTCCTAGGAGCAGTTGGTGAGTTAGAACCACAGACATTGCAGTTCAAACTGACTGGCAGTCAAGTGCATTATTCTACAGCACCGCACCAGGACTTCAACTTTATGTATATTTTATGTGCTCAAAATATATGTTTTGGGTCATAATTTATCAATTTATTTATCATAATTTATCAATGTATTGATCATAATTTATCAGTATTTGGGTCATAATTTATCAGTATTTTGAGGGTATAATGTATACAAAGTTTTGTATTATACACTCAAATTATTGATAGCTGGTGGTACTGAGGGCTAATGTGCCAGACTGCAAAGCCGTTTGAACTGCAAGAATTGGCAGTTCAAGCTCACCAGCTGCTTCTCGGAAACCCTATACAGGGTCGCTATGGATCAGAACTGACTCAATGGCACTGAACAACACCAACAACAATTCATATATGACCTGTATAGTATTTCTGAGCAGTGCCTGGTGGGACTGACTTGACAGCACTTAACAACAACAAAACATGTATGACTTTTTCTGAAATGCATTCTTAAATGTTTAAAGACTACGTAGCAAAAAGGAATTGTTTGGGAGACTTTTAAACTAAATGTGCCAGTAAAAAAATTAATAAAATGCACTCTTTGGTTAGAACAGAATAGAACTGCTCCTTAGGAATCCCGAGACTAAATATTTATGGGAGCAGACAGCCTCATTTTTCTCCTGCAGAGTAGCTGGTGGATTCGAACTAAGACCTTGAGGTTAGCAGTCCAATGCTTAACCTATTGTGCCATAGGAGTTCCTTTTTGTTAAATTAACAAATTCATCAGTGGAAGTTATTTCTTGATCAGTGTGCAATAGCAAAGAAACAAGTAAGTAAAAAATAACTACAATTCTTTTGAAAAGTATTTGACTGACTTTTAGTTGTTTTTGAAAGCCCCAGAGCATGCACTTTTTCTCAATATTCAGGATAAAATATTCTGTAACTTCAAACAGGGTGAACTAATTATTTTTCCCCCTCAGGTACAGATTTCTATCAGATATACATGAGTACTCTAGTCATATAGAGATGTACTTTGTTGTCATAAATATCTTTCGAAGGATGGTCGGAAAGGAATGGTTCACATGTGACTTGTTACTATTAACATAAATAGGAAGTAAAATCCCGGATTACGACTAATGAAAAGGTGTATTCTAAAGTTTTTGAAGATAGTGTAAATATGTTGCTGTGTTATCTCCACAAACAGCTGCAATATTAAGTGCACTGCATCTTCTCTAACACTGTAATGTATGTTTTCCTTTCAGTGCTAAAGTCTGTCTTTCAATCTCTGCATCTGTAGAAAAGCAAAGTTTCCATTGTTATACACTTGGGAGTCTTTGTGTGACACTGCAGGTAAATGCACTGGACTACAAGCTCAGTTTGAATTGTAGGGTTGGTGGTTCAAAGTTACCAGCCGCTCCTCAGAAGCCCTGTACAGGATTACTGTGAGTTGGAACCAACTCGAGGGCACTTAACAACAATAACAACAACAATTAATATGCAGTTAGAAAAAGGGAGGGGAGGAGGGGACAAATAGTTACTAAATAAGCTCTAATATTGCTTCTAGTCTAATATTTTCCAAATGATGCTTTGGTCAAAATGACTTGCTTCCTTTAGAAAATTTCCTGACTTGAGATGCAAGGCAGCTTCATCTGAACCCCAAACTCTAGGGATCTCAGATCGTTTTCACCTTCCACTTGGCAATAGCAGAAAGGCTGCTCATGTTTCTATTCCATCTAGTTGGGGGTCTTCCTCTTTTTCTCTGACCCTCCACCTTACCAAACATGATATCCTTCTCCAGTGACTTCTCCTGACAATATGTCCAAAGCATTAGAGACGAAGTTTGGCCATCTTGACCTTCAAGGAGCACTCTGGCTGCACTTCGTCCAAAATGGATCTATTGGTTCTTTTGGCAGCCCGCCCATGGCACTTTCAATATCCTCCTCCAACACCATAACTCAAAAGCATCAATTCTTTTACAGTCTTCCTTATTCACTGCCCAGCTTTTGCATGCATATGAGGTTTTTGAAAATACCATGGCTTGGGTCAGGCGCACTTTAGTCCTCAAGCTGATATCTTTGCTCTTCAACACTTTAAAAAGGTCTAGTGCAGTATATTAACCCACAGCACCACACCAGGATTCCAACAAATATATATGTGTTAGAATCCTGGTGTGGTGCTGTGGGTTAATATGCTGGACTGCAAGTTCAGTTTGAACTACAAAGTTGGTGGTTCAAGCTCACCAACTGCTCCTTGGAAACCCTATACAGGATCACTATGGGTTAGAACCAACTTGATGGCACTTAACAACAACAACAACAACAAAATATATAGGTCTGACAGAGGATATTTCTACATATGTATGTACCTGTTGTTGTTACTGTTAAATGCCATCGAGTTGGTTCCTACTCATAGCAACCTTGTACAGTGTTTTTGAGGAGTGACTGGTGAGCTTGAGCCACCAACCTTGCAGTTCAAATCAACTTTGCAGTCCAGCGCATTAACCTACAACTTCACACCAAGATTCCATGTATTTTCCTATGCTGCAATATATCCATAAATGTTGTAGAGCTTGTTGTTGTTGTTTCTAGGTGCCACCTAGTTGGTACCAACTCATAGTGACCCTATGCACAACAGAACGAAACACTGCCTAATCCTGGGCCAACCTCACAATTGTCACCATGCTTAAGCCCAATGATGCTACCACTTTGGCAATCCATCTCGCTGGGGTCTTCCTCTTTTCCTCTGACCCTCCACCTTACCAACATGATATCCTTCACTAGTGACTGCTCTCTCCTGACAATATGCCCGAAGTATGAGAGAAGTTTGGCCATCCTGGCCTCCAAGAAGCACTCGAGTTGCACTTCTTCCAACACAGATCTGTTATTTTGGCAGCCCATGGCACTTGCAACATTCTCCTCCAATATCATAAATCAAAAGCATTAATTCTTCTATGGTCTTCCCTATTCACTGTCCAGCTTTCACATGCATATGAGGTTATTGAAAATACCATGGCTTGGGTCAGACACACCTTAGTCCTCAAGCTGACACCTTTGCTCTTCAACACTTTAAAAAGGTCTTGTGCAGATTTGCCTAATGCAATACATCGTTTGATTTCTTGAATGCTGCTTCTGTGAGTGTTTGCAGTTGATCCAAGAAGAATGAAGTCCTTGACAGCTTCAATCATTTCTCCATTGATAAGAATGATGTTTACTGGTCCAATGGTGAGGATTTTTGTTTTCTTTACATTGAGATGCAATAGTGGGAGCAAAGTTATTAAAACTTCAAAGCCATAACTAAACACCTTGAGGGATGACTTTCTGGGTTTGAAGGTTTAGGACTACAGTCTTGGGAGACATCAAGGTCGGTTGGCATAGCATAGTCTATAAAGACCATGGTCTACATCCTCCTTTGATGAGTAGCAACTGCGGTCTTAAAAGCTTGTGAGCAGCTATCTAAAGTGCAACTGTTGGTGTCTCCCCATCTGGGGCAAAGAAAAGTGGAGACAATCAAAGTCACCTGGAAACAATAACCCAATGGAGCAATAGACCACATGAATCTCAGTTTCCACTAGACTGTGACAAGAACTAGATGGTGTAGTAGCTACTACTACATATCACTCTGAAAAAATAGGTCCTGAAAAGAGGGGGGAAAATACATAAGAAAATTCAAAATAATAAATAAAACACCAGACTTACTGGTCTTGTAGACACTGATAAAACCCCCAAGACTAGGGCTGTGAATTACCATTCAGAACTGGAACTGCACTTATCTCCATAACACAATTTTCAGCCAAACGATAAACAATAATGCTAGGGAGGTATTGATCCTTAGCTTTTCCAAGGACAAACTTTAGAAGACAGGAAAGAAGGATAGAAGGAAAAGTAGAAATGGTAAATACAGGAAGAAAGTGAGGTAAGTGATGTACCATTGTGTGGATTGCAATCAGTGACATGAAACAAAATGTGTATGATTGTTGAATAGAAAATTGATGTGCTCTCTAAACCTTGACTCAATTTACAATAAAAGATTTTTTTTTTTAAAGATAAGTGAGGCACAGATTATAAAGGGTCTTACATATCTTAATAGTACATTCAATAGAATGATTCAGTACAAATTCAACTCTTTTGGGCTCCTAAAAGGAAGGGAAAGGTAGCAGTAAATTATGGCAAGAATCAAATCTCCATTGAGATCACAAGAGGGCAAAACTAATTCTACTTCTCACTCTTGGCATTATAAAAAGTAGAGCTGAGGGTGGAGAGCCATAACATTACCCAGAGTTGGCCAAGAACATACTGTATCTCCCCACATTATGGTATAAAGAAAGAGGATAAAAGTTCAAGGAACTTATCTGTGCTTACTGAGTTCATGGTGAAGAGAACACACACATGGTGTCTCTTAACCCCCTCCATTTTTCATTTCAGACATACATACACTTTACCTTTGGTCATAATTTGTTGTTGGGGAATCTACAGATTCATGTGATGCATAGGTAGAAAAACATTAATGTTGTTAACTTTCTGAAATAGGGTAAATTAGGAGTCCTGGTGTGGAGCTTTAGAATAAAGTACTGGACTGCAAGGTCTGTTTGAACCACAAGGTTGATGGTTCAAAGTCACTAGCCACTCCTTGGAAACTCTATACAGAGCTGCTATGAATTGAAACCGAATCAATGGTGCTTAACAACAAGAACAGTTTTGCATGCAGTAACAAATAACTCCCTAAATTTTAATGACTTTAAACAATACGTACAATGAGGTTTGGCTCAGATTTATGTTCAGTATAGTAACTCAAGGGTCTGTGCTGATGAAATAGATACTATTTAGTTGTTGTTGTTGAGTAGGTTCTAACTTGAGTAGCTTCTAATTCACAGCAACCCTATGAACAACAGAAAATAAATAAATAAAACACCACTTAGTCCTATGCCATCCTTGCAATTATTGTTATGTTTGAACCAAGCGTTGCAGCCACTATGTCAACCCAAATTGTTGGGAATCTTACTCTTTTTGATTGCTTTGCCACTTTACCAAGTATGATGTCCTTCTCCAGGGTCTGATACCTTTTGATAACATGTTTAAAAAACAAGAGACAAAGTCTCACCATCCTAGCTTCTAAGGAGCATATAGCTGTACTTCTTTCAACACAGAATTGTTTGTACTTCTGGCAGTCAATAGTACTTTCAATATAGTTATCCAATACCACGATTCAAGTTAATTGATTCTTCTAAATCTTCCTAATTTATTGTGCAATTTTCACATGCATATGAGCCTACTGAAAATACCATGGCTTGGGTCAGACACACCTTACTTCTCAAACTGACATCTTTGCTCTTTAACAATTTAAAGATACTTATTGAAGCAGATTTTCCCAAGGTGATATGTCATTTCATTTCCTGACTGCTACTTCTACGACTATTGATTATGAATCTAAGCAAAATGAAGTCTTTGACAACTGATATATTTTCTTCATTTATCATGATGTGATATATTGGTCCCATTGTAAGGACTTTTGTTTTCTTTACATTAAGGAACAATCTATACTAAAAACTATAGGCTTTATCTACATTAATAAATATTTCAAGTCCTCTTCGCTTCCAGCAAACAAGGTTGTGTCATTTGCTTATCTCATATTCATAAAGGATCTTCTTACAAATCTGATGTCACGTTCTTCCTCATAAAATCCAGTTTATCATATTATTTGCTCATCATACAGACTGAATGAATATGGTGAAAGAATATAACCATGATACACACCTTTCTTGATCTTAAACCATTCAGTATCTCTTTGTTCTGTTCTAATGACTACATTTTGATCTATATATTGATTTCAGATTAGTACCATAAAGTGTTCAGGTAAATGGTGGATCAGGTAAATGTGTAGTGAGTAGCTCGGTCAACAACAACACGGAATACCGGGTCAAG
>NW_006410251.1:15862-16524 GCF_000296735.1 Chrysochloris asiatica | reverse complement strand
GAAACTGAAGAATTCTACCAACATCTTCAGTCTGAAATTGATCAACAAGTAATCAAGATGTATTGATAATTACTGGTGATTGGAATGCAAAGGTTGGAAACAAAAAGGAAAGATCAGTAGTTAGAAAACATGGCCTTGGTGATAGAAGTGATGCTGGAGATCACATGATAGAATTAAAAAAAAAAGTTTTATTGTGAATTATGTGATAGTTTACATGGGAGACCATTAGTTTTACATTCATCCTATCATATATCCTTTCATTGCCATGGTTACAATCCCTACCATGCATCATTAACCAACCACAGGGTACACCCTGCCCCCCTCCTGGTTGTCAGCACACCACCCCTCTCCCTCTCTGGGTCTAAAGTCCCCAGCTGTTCCATCTCTCCATGTCATTGTCTCTGCCTCCATCTCTGGCGTCACTGCTTCTCTGGGTAGGGTCTTTTCCCTTCATGGTCCCAGGGACCTCCACTCCTAGACTGAAAAGTCAATCACCCCCCTCCTTTGCTACAAAACGTCTACTTTTACATTTCCAACCCTGACAATCAGTTCTGGTAACAATTATTTGTTATTGTACCACAAGAGACCTATCCGCATCTCCTTTCATGAGCCTCGCCTAGACAGATTGGATACTACTCAGTGGAGATTCTACCTTCCTCCAC
>NW_006410251.1:13566-14880 GCF_000296735.1 Chrysochloris asiatica | reverse complement strand
CTGGTCTGCTCATCCTTTTAAGTGGAAATTTCCCACCTCTGAAGATTCTGGATGCTGTTCAGGATTCCAGCTATGAGTAATGCAGAGGCTCCACAGGAAGCCTACTTCACTGGGCAAGTTGTAGCCCCATTTTAGGCATTCCAATCAGTTATAGGCAGAAGACAGACTTACAAGCTTTCTATGGTGATATTTCTGGCTATTCCTTTCTCTCCCCCTTAAGTGTCTATTTTATAATGGTATGCCAGGGAAACCAAGATTCAAAGGATAGCCAAGCATCTTAACATTATTTCCCCCCTTTTGCCCATTCCAATCATGTCCCAATCCCTGTATCCCAGGGCCCTGTTGTTTCAAGGTTGTGCACACATCATTATTTACCTCTGTCCCACTTAGCCCATGAAAACCTGCCTAATTGTTTTCCTGTCTGCTTTGTTCTTCCATTCCCTTCCCACTTCTTGTATATTGCTCCCCTCCCTAACACCAAATTATCCTGTGTCTATTCCCTACCCTGTGCTCTACCTTCTCCTCCCTCCTCTCATCCTACGGCCCACATCTCAGTAGCCAGCAAAATGACCCCTTTTAGTATGGGTTCTCTTTCTTAGAATTTTACAGTAGTGGTCCCATGCAGTATTTCTTCTTTTGTGACTGACTAATTTCACTCAACATAATGTCCTCAAGGTTCATCCATGTTATGCGATGGCTTGCAGCTTCCTTGTTATTCTTCAAGATAGCATAATGTTCCATTGCGTGTATGTACCACAGTTTGTTTATCCAGTCTTCAGTTGTTGGGCACTTTGGCTGTCTCCCTCTTTTTGCTATTGTAAATAGAGCTGCTATGTGCATATATCTACTCATGTTATGGCTTGTATTTCTTGTGAGTAAATACTAAGTATAGGAATTGCTGGATCATAAGGTATTTCTATTTCTAACCTTCTGAGGAAGCGCCATATTGCTTTCCAGAGAGGTTGGACCATTTTGCAGTCACATCAGCAATGCAGGAGTGTCCGTCTCTCCACATCCCCACCAGCATTTATTGTCCTCTACTTTTTTTTATGTTTGCTGCTGTTGCTGGTGTGAGATGATATCTCATTGGCATTTTGATTTGCATCTCTCTAGTGGCTAGAGCTCTGGTAGCGTAGTGGTTACAAATCTGACTGTGAACCTTAAGGCCAGCAGTTCAAAACTTCCACTCCGTGGAAGAAAGATGAGGCGTTCTGCTTCCGTAAAGATTTACAGCCTTGGAAACCATGTACAGGGTCGCTATGGGTCAGAACCGACTCGAAGGCACTTAACAACAACAACAAATGGCTAGAGAAG
>NW_006410251.1:11107-12115 GCF_000296735.1 Chrysochloris asiatica | reverse complement strand
CTCAAGTGTGGCAACAGTGGTGAGGTTGGCCCAGGATGGGGCAGTATTTCGTTCTGCTGTGCATAAGGTCACTATAGGTCAGCACCGACTTGATGGCACATAACAACAACAATACAACCATACGTATAGGTAAAGTTCATTGGATTGTAGTGTGTTACTCTTCTTTTTTTCCCTCTCTCTTCTTTCTTCTTCTAATCGAGGTCTGATCATCCAGCCATCGAAGCCAGTTCAAGTGGGTACTATCTTCAAGTATCGGTGTTCTTGTGCATGTCCTCTCACTTCATATCAGCTGGACGCTTCATTCTCCACTCCAGTCCTCTGTGGCCATGTCACTGCCTCTGGGCCCAGGATCCCCAGGTCTTGCTGTAACTGCTGGCCATCCAGGTCTCCACCCGGGTTCACAGGAGTCTATTGAATGTGGTCGGACTTAGATCCCAACTTCATTTCTGTTTCTTCTCCCTCTTCCCTTATCTGTGACCAATGTGGTCACCAGCCAGACTACATGTCTGCTCAAGTATTTTCCTTGAGTCTTAGTGTTGGAAAGAAGTTTGCTCTGAGAGGACCTGACCACTTGCCTTGATGGCTCCTGTGTGAACAGCTTACTTGTTCTTGTAGTAATCTATCATAGTGCCAATATTGTTTCTGTTTTTTCCTGCTGGTCTTTCTTCACGAAGAATCTTCTGTTCTTCTAACTTCTCCAGGCTGATCTACTTGTTCTTTCCAGTGGAAATTTCCCACCTCAGACAGTTCTGGATGGGATTCTGGTTTCCACCTATGGTTTTATGCAATGCACAAGCTCCACAGGAGGTCTCTTTCGCTGGGTGATTCCTAACCCCCTTTAAGGTATTCCAATCAGTTAGAGGCTGAAGACGGGCTTACAAGATTTCTATTTGATGTTTCTAGCTATTACTCTCCACCCCACCTCAAGTGTCTATTTCACAATGGTAGGCAAGGGAAACCAAGATTCAAAAGATAGCCAAGCATCCTAACATTATTCCCCTCTTTTAC
>NW_006410251.1:6888-8322 GCF_000296735.1 Chrysochloris asiatica | reverse complement strand
CGTAGATATTTATTATGGTTATGTCGTCTTCCTTAATTGATCCTTTGATAGTGTCCTTCTTTGTGTCTTATGCTGGTTTTTAACTTAATGTTTACTTTGTTGGGGATTAGTATCGCCACTCCTGCTTGTTTATTGTTGCAGTTAGCTTGATAAATTTTTTTTCCATCCTTTAACTTCTAGTCTGTTTTTGTCTTTGTGTGTATGGTGTGCCTCTTGCAGGCAGCATATTGAGGGGTCTTGTTTTCTTTTTCATTCTGCCACTCTCTGTCTTTTCACTGGTGCATTCAATCCATTGACATTCAATGTAATTATTGATAAGTATGAATTACTTGCTGCCATAATGTTATTATTAGTTTTTTTTTTTTTTGGTAGAGCTGTTCGTTTCTTTGTTCTGCATGCCTTCTTGTGCTGAGTTGGTGTTTGTTGTGCTATTTCTTGTGGGTTTCTTCTTAGTTTTCATGTTTGCTTGTTCTGCTTGGAAGTTCATTTTCTTGGTAAGTTGTATTAGCTTTCTTTGGGGTTACCTTATAGTCTATTAGCTTTTCTCTCCATTTAAGAGAATCTATTGTATCTTGTAATCTACCTGGCATCCTCACCACCTGGGTTTCTGTTTCTACATTTATCCCTTCTTTGTCATTGATATTATTTTGATCTTCGACTGACCTCCCAGCTCTTTTGAACTCGTTGTGGTTTTGTTCTGTTCTGAATTCTGCTATCTGTCAACTGAGTTCCAGGTGGTGTTGCCATGCTTGTCAATCTCTGGTTGTTTTCAGTTCTTGTTGGGTTTCAGTCCAAAGAACTCCCTTTAGGGTGTTTTGAAATGCTGGATTGGTTTTGATAAAATATCTTAGATTCTGTTTATCCTGTAATGTTTTGACTGCATCATCTTATTTGATTGATAATTTTGCTGGATAGACAATTCTTGCTTGGTAGTTTTCTTCTTTTAGGGTTTTGTATATGTTTCCCCATTGCCTTCTTGCCTGAATGGTTTGTTCTGAATGGTGGTGGCTGTGTGCCGTGGACTCAGTTCCAACTCATAGTGACCCTGTACAGGGTTTCCGAGACTGTAAATCTTTATAGCAGCAGAACGCCTAATCTATCTCCTGTGGATCAGCTGGTAGTGTCGAACTGCTGACCTTGCGGTTCACAGCCTCATTCATAAGGACTATGCTACCAGAGCTCCTTGTTCTGAATAGTCAGTGCTTAATTTGATTTGCTTGCCTTTGTAAGTGTCACTTCTCTTCTGCCTGGCCGCTTTCAGAATTCCCACCTTGTCTTTGATTTTGGAGAGCTTGATTATTATATGTTTTGGTGATTTTCTTTTGGGGTCTATCCTTCCTGGGGTACATTCAGCTTCTTGAATGTTTATCTTCTCATCTTTCAAGGTGTTAGGGAAATTTTCTTCCAGAAGCTCTTCAACTATCTCTTCTGTGG
>NW_006410251.1:3583-5578 GCF_000296735.1 Chrysochloris asiatica | reverse complement strand
CTTTCTTTCTTTCTTTCTTTCTTTCTTTCTTTCTTTCTTTCTTTCTTTCTTTCTTTCTTTCTTTCTTTCTTTCTTTTCTTTCTTTCTTTCTTTTCTTTCTTTCCGGGTAGGCAAGGGTTAATTGTCCCACACAAGTTAACTTTAGGGCTGGGACCCATAGGCAGAAGTCAAAAGCAGCAGCCAAATGATTTTCCCTAAAACCAATGGGGCTCTTTCTCTCTGTGCTGTGGGAAAGCTGTGATCTCAACACTGGACTTTTTGGGAGGTGTGCACCCACCCACCTGAAGTGGTGCAAAGATGTCAGGCTGGGCAAAGACGTCAAGATAGGGAAGGGGAGGAAAAAACTGTGTAGAATCCCTCCAAAACTTCTTTTGCAAACGTTGCTTCGCTGCTTTTTGTGCAGGTTCCCTGTGTCACTCTGTCTGTAGTCCCACCCTCTGACTTTCACCCAGGCTGGATTGCTGCAGAGGGAGTCCTGTGCCGATTTCTAAAACGCAATGTTTTTCTTTGTACTGTGATTTTTCTACTAGCCTTTGTGGGAAACTGACACCCTGACCTTTATGCTAGATCCCGAGCTCTGGTGTAGTTTCATGAGAGCCGTGTCTCTGTGTTTTCATCCCCTCCCCCAATGGAGCCTATCCTACCTGACTCTGTTCTGCTGCCTGCCAACCAGAAGCCCCCCAATAAGCAACATTCTTATCAATGGAGAAAGATTGAAGTTGTCAAGGACTTCATTCTTCTTGGATCAACCATCAACACTTATGGAAGCAACAATCAATAAATCAAACTATGCATTGCATTAAGCAAATCTGCTGCACAAGACCTTTTTAAAGTGTTGAAGAGCAAAGATGCCAGCTTGAGGACTAAGGTGCACCTGACCCAAGCCATTCATATGCATGCAAAAGCTGGACAGTGAATAAGGAACCATAAAATAATTGATGCTTTTGAGTTACCGTGTTGGAAGAGAATATTGAAAGTGCCATGGGCTGCCAAAAGAGCAAACAGATCTGTGTTGGAAGAAGAGCAGCCAGAGTGCTCTTTGGAGGCCAGGATGTCCAAACTTTGTCTCTCATGCTTCAGACATATTGTCAAGAGGGACCAGTCACCGGAGAAGGATATCATGTTTGGTAAGGTCAGACCAAAAGAGGAAGACCCCCAGTGACATGGACTGGCAAAGTGGCAGCATCAGTGGACTCAAGTGTGGCAACAATTGTGAGGTTGACCAAGGACTGAGCAGTGTTGGTTCTGTTGTACATAGGGTCGCTATGAGTTGGTACCGACACGATGGCACCTAACAACAACAACAACAATGGGCAAAGTACTGAATGGTTCAAAAAGCATCAGAAGAGATGGAAGGAATACACAGAGTCACTGTACCAAAAGAAATAGTTGATGTTCAAACATTTCAAAAGGTATGATCAAGAGCCAATGATCGTGAAGGAAGAAGTCCAAAATGCACAGAAGTCATTGGCAAAGAACAAGGCACAAGGAACTGATGGAATACAAATTGAAATCTTTCAATAAACTGAAGCAGCACTGGAGACACTCACTCATCTATGCCAAGACATTTGGAAGACAGTTACCTGGCCAACTGACTGACAGAAATTCATAGTTGGGGCCATGCCAAAGAGAGGTGACCCAGTGGAATGTTAAAGCCATTGAAGAACGTCATTAATATTGCATGCAAGTAAAATTCTGCTAAATATAACTGAAAAATGGCTGCAACAGTACAATGATAGAGAATTGCCAGAGGTTAAAGCCAGATTCAGACAAGGACGTGGAATAAGGGATATCATTGTTGGTGTCAGATGGATCTTGGCTGAAAGCAGAGAATACCAGAAAGATGTTTACCTGTGCTTTATTGACTATGCTAAAGGATTCAATTGTGTAGATCATGATAAACTATGGACAACATTGTGGAGAATGAGTATTCTGGAACACTTATTTGCACACATAAGGAGCCTGTACATAGATCAAGAGTCAGTCATGGGAACA
>NW_006410251.1:1606-2787 GCF_000296735.1 Chrysochloris asiatica | reverse complement strand
CCCCCAATGAGATGGATTGGCACAGTGGCAGCAGCAACAGGCTCAAGTGTAGCAATGATTGTGAGGTTGTCACAGGATTGGGCAATGCTTTGTGTTCTGTTGTGCAAAGGGTCACTATGGAATGGACCGGACAGTACCTAAAAACAACAACGAAGTTGGGGTTTGAGCGATGGATCCACACATACATCCTGCCCCTGTTACATGCCCTCTGCCTTCTACCACTATTTATTAGGGTTCCTTGGGAACAACAAGACTTGCCCCTGTGAACTTTCACTACCATCTCTCAGTGCAGCAGTTGAAAGTGCAAGTCAGCTAGAAGCAAGGAGGGTGGGTGAGGACAGACTTGAGGAGACACAGTCATCAGCAGGTGTTGACGTAAAAGAGCCTCAAAGTACCGTACAAACCTAGAGCAGGGTTCATTTTAGACTCGAAGTCGGGTCCTGACATGATGTATGGGCACCTCGAGAGGAAGACAGCTGGGATCTTGCAGCAGCCTGCCAAGTGAAGGAGATGGAGAAGCACATTTAGATGGCCAACACACGAGAAAAGCCCCCCTCTTGTTAAGAAGTGCCCAGGTGGAGCAGGGCAGCCCCAGGTTTATAAAGGACCCTGTGACAGTGCCCATTATGCTCCACATGGAACTCGTTTCATCTCTTTGAACCTGAGTCACTCCCAGTGAATGCGGCACATACAGCAGACACTGAATCGTGGGCTTACCTTAACTCTGGAGACAGTTTTCAACAATGACAACAGGTTCCAGCTTTCTCCCTCTTTCTTTCCAGGAATAGAGTATGAACCCCAGCCCCGTGGGTAAGCATCTGACTTCCCAGCTCCCTAAGACAGAGGGCCTGCATGCAAATACCTGTCTGTGTTCACATCCTACCACACACACAGTCAGCGAGCTGCAAGATGGAGACCCCATCTCTGTCTGGGGATAATTGCCTTGCAAACAGAACATATAGAATATGTTTTCATTATTAATACACCGGCTAGGAGCCAGACTCTGTGTTTGTTTTCTCATAATGAGATTCCTGACAAGGAATGTGTTGAGACCCACTTTTCAGCTCGTGGACAAGGAAACTCATCCAGATGTTTCTGTCTGGGCTGGATGGGTCTGCCGCAGGAGAGTACCATAAGCCATTGTTCTGTATAAATGCCTTGCCTGTTTTGTTGTTGTTGTT
>NW_006410251.1:0-474 GCF_000296735.1 Chrysochloris asiatica | reverse complement strand
AGATGAGCTTCTAGACAAAGACAGACTAGGAAGAAGGAGTGACGAACTACTTCCAAATATTTAGTCACTGAAAACCTTATAAATAGCAGAGAAACACTGTCAGATAATGTTGGAAAATGAGCCCCTCAAGTTGGAAGGCAGTCAAAATGCGACTGGGGAAGAGCTGCCTCCTCAAAGTAGAGTTGACCGTGATGACGCGAATGGAGTAAAGCCTGTGGGAGAAAAGCCTGCAGGACCTTCATTTGCTGATGGGGCAAAACTCAAAAAAAAGAAAAATAGCTGTAAACATCCACTGAAAATTGGAACATGGAATGTACGAAGTATGAATCTTGGAAAATTGGAAGTTGTCAAAAATGAAATGAAACACATAAACATTGACATCTTAGGCATTAGTGAGCTGAAATGGACTGGTATTGGCCATTTTGAATTTGACAACCACATGCTTTACTATGCCGGGAATGACAAATTGAAGAG
>NW_006410250.1:15420-16357 GCF_000296735.1 Chrysochloris asiatica | reverse complement strand
CATATTTTGGCTCTTGTGAACTTAATTTTCTTCAGCTTCAACCTGAATTTGCATGAGAAAGTGATGGTCTGTTTCACAATTAGCTAATGACCTTGTTCAGACTGATGATATTGAGCTTCTTCATCATCTTTTTTTTAGACAGAGCAATATTTTACTTTATTTTGGAAAACTGATCAATCAAAATACTTGATATTAAGGCATGAGATATTTTTCAGTAGAATCCCAAATTACTAAGTACTGCATTATTTTTTTTCAAGTTTTTATTGTGAATTATGTGCTGGTTTACATGGGTGAACATTATCTTTACATTCTTCTTATTGTATTTTGATCCATTGCAATGATCACAGTCTCCTGCATGCATCACCAATCAATCAAAGGGTACACCCCACAAGCCTGCCCCGCAGCCACCAGCATACAGCCCCTCTCCCTCCCTGAGTCCAGAGTCCCCAGTCGCTCCTTCTGTCCACATCATCTCTGCCTCCATCCACAGTATCACTGCCTCCCTGGACAGGGTCTTATACTTCACTTTTCTCCCTTGATGGTTCCAGGGATCTCTGCTCCTGGACTGCAAAATCAGCCACTCCCGTCCTTTTGTTACAAAACATTTACATTTGCCTTTGCAACACTCACTGCCAGACCTGATAGCAATTATTCCCTATTGAACCACAGGAGTCCTTTCCCCCTCACCTTTTATCAACCCCATCCAGACAGGTTGGAAACAATACGCTGGAGATTCTACTTTTCCCTGTATCCTCAGGAGCTAGGTTCCTTATTGAAAGCTTGTAAGCCACTCACTTCTTGCCTTTGTAGTTCCCCCATTTTGGGTAGCCAATGTCTAAGTTTCCCCTCCCTGTCGACCCTGTGTACCAAGGAGGGAGTAATGATTTTCAATGTAAAGATGTGTCTGCTCCTTTGTCATACTGAATCCACAAGCATA
>NW_006410250.1:13536-15110 GCF_000296735.1 Chrysochloris asiatica | reverse complement strand
ACAACTTCATTGCTGTTTTTCCCCCATCTCCTCTTATCGGTGACCAATGTGGTCAGCAGCAGGACCATATGCCTGCTAGTGTATTCCATTTGAGTTTCAGTCTTGGAAGGGGGTTTGCCTTGAGGGGACCTGACCACTTGCTTTGATGGCTCCCTGGGGAACAATTTGCTTGTTCTTGTAGTAGTCAATTAGTCTACTGTTATTGTGTTTCTTTCCAGCCGGTCTTTCTCTTAAGAAGTATCTTTTGTTCTTCTAGATGCTCCAGACTGGTCTGCTTGTCCTTTCAAGTGGAAATGCCCCACCTCAGAAGATTTTGGGCAAGGATCAGGATTCCACATATGGTCTTGTGCAATGCAAAGGCTCTGCAAGGAGCCTCCTTCACTGGGAAAGCTCTAGCTGAAGACGGACTTACAAGCTTTCTATGGTGATATTTCTGGCCATCTCTCCCCTTCAGGTGTCTATTTTCCAATAGTAGGCAAGGAAAACCAAGAATCAAAAGAGAGCCAAGCATCTTAACATCATTTCCCCACTTTTACCCATTCAAACTATGCCTCAGTCTTTGTATTCCCAAACCCTGTTGTTCCACGGTTGTGCATACATTGTTACTTACCCCTGTCCTATTTAGCCATGTAAACCTGCCTAGCTATTCTCCCATCTTCCTTGTTTTTTCTTTCCTCTTCCCCTTCTAGTGTATACCCCGCTAGCACTCAAACTATCCTATGTCTATTCCCTACCCTGTGCTCCACTATTCAATGCCTATTCCCTACCCTGTGCTCTACCTTCCATACCTCCCCTCATCCCACCACATCCAACCCAGTAATAAAAAAAAAATTTCCCCCACTTTTACAATAATGGTCCTATGCCATATTTCTCCTTTTGTGACTGACTGATTTCACTCAGCATAGTGTCCTCAAGGATCAACCACGTTAGGCGGTAGTTTGTTGCTTCCTTGTTATTCTTCAGGGTAGCATAATATCCCATTTGTGTATGTACCAAAGTTTGTTTATTCATATTTCCATTGATGGGTACTTAGGCTGTTTCCATCTTTTTGCTATTGTAAATAATGCTGGGATGAACATTGGTGTGCATATATCTATGCATGTTATGGTTTGTATTTCTTGTGGATATAAGTAGGGGAATTGCTGGATCATAAGGTAACTCTATTTCCAACCGTCTCAAGAAGCACCATATTGTTTTCCAGAGTGGTTGGCCCATTTTGCAATCCCACCAGCAATGTAGGAGGGTCCCAGTCTCTCCATATCCTCACCAACATTTAATGATCTCTACATTTTTTATCTTTGTTGTTATTGCTGATGTGAGATGATATCTCATTGTTGTTTTGATTTGAATCTCTCTAATGACTAGTGAGGCAACCTTGCTTGTTGAAAGTGAAGAGGATTTAAAACATTTACTGATGAAGATCAAAGAGCACAGCCTTCCGTATGGATTACATCTCAATGTCAAGAAAACAAAAATCTTTACCACTGGACCAATAAACAACATTCTTATCAACGGAGAAAAGATTGAAGTTGTCAAAAACTTCATTCTTCTTGTATCAACTATAAACACGCACA
>NW_006410250.1:10589-13436 GCF_000296735.1 Chrysochloris asiatica | reverse complement strand
TTGAAGAGCAAAGACGTCAGCTTGAGGACTAAGGTGTGCCTGACCCAAGCCATGGTATTTTCAATAACCTCATATGCATGCAAAAGCTGGACAGGGAATAAGGAAGATCATAGAAGAATTGATGCTTTTGAGTTATGGTGTTGGAGGAGAGTATTGAAGGTGCCATAGGCTGCCAAAAGAACCAACAGATCCGTTTAGGAAGAAGTGCAGCCAGAGTGCTCCTTGGAGGCCAAGATGGCCAAACTTCGTCTCTCATACTTCAGACTTATTGTCAGGAGGGAATCACTGGAGAAATATATTTTATTTGGTAGGATGGAGGATCAGAGAAAAACAGGAAGACCTCCAACAAGATGGATTGGCTAAGTGACAGCATCGAAGGACTCAAGAGTGGTAACAGTACTGAAGTTGTCCCAGGATCGGGCAGTGTTTCATTCTGCTGTGCATAAGGTCACTATGGGTCAGTACTGACTCGATGGCACCTAACAACAATGACTAGTGATAATGAACATTTCTTAATATGTTTGTTGGCTGACTGGATCTCCTCCTCAGTGAAGTGTCTATTCATGTACTGTGCCCATTTTTTTATTGCATTATTTGTCCTTTTCTTGTAGCAGTGTTGTAGGTTCCTATATATTTTGGAAATTATTCCTTTGTCTGATGTGTCATTGCAAAAAAAAAATTTCCCACGCTGTGGGCTCCCTTTTTACTCTTTTGATGAAGTCTTTTGGTGCACATAAGTTTTAATTTTTAGTATGTCCCATTCATTTATTTTGTCTACATTTGTTTGTGTAATTCTCAAAATGTTTGGTAGTCTGTGTATGCCCTGTGTTAGAAAGCCCTCACATTTGTCCCTATTTTTTCATTGATGGCCTTTGTAATTCTGGGATTCACATTTAGGTCTTTAATCCATGCTGAGTTGGTTTTTGTATAAAACATGAGGTAAAGGTTTTGTTTCAGTCTTTTGCATATCACTCTCCAATTCTTCCAGCACACTCTGTTGAAGAGACCATCTCATCCCCATGAAATATACCTAAGGATTTTGTCAAAAGTCAGTTGGCTGTATGTGGATGGGTTAATTTCTGGATTCTGGATTCTGATCAATGTATCTTTCATTATACCAGTACCAGCTGTTTGATGACTGTAGCCATGTAATAAAATTTGAAATCAGGGAGTGAGAGGCTTTTGACCTTGTTCATTTTCTTAAGCAGTGCTTTGCTTATCCTGGGTCTCTTTCCTTCCATATAAAGTTTGTAATAACTTTTTTCCATCGCTTTGAAGAATGTGGTTGGAATCTAGATTGTGATTGTATTGTATGTGTAAATTGCTTTGGGCAGTATTGACATTTTCACAATGTTAACTCTTCCTATCCAGGAGCATGGTATAGTCTTCCATTTTTGTAAATCTCTTTTGGGTTCTTGTAGTAGTTTTGTAGTTTTCTTTGTATAGGTCCTTTGTTTCTCTGGTTACATTTATTCCTAGATATTTCATCCTTTGGGTGGCTATTGTAAATGGTATTGCTTTCCTAATGTCCTTTTCAGCACTGTCTTTATCAGTATAGAGGAATCCAACTGATTTTTGCATGTTGATCTTATACCCTGCCACTTTGTTGAATCTTCCAATGAGGTCTAGTAGCTTTTTTACTGAGTCTCTGGGTTTTCTATATATAGGATCATATCATCCGCAAATAGAGTTTTACTTCCTCTTTGCCGATTCAGATGCCTTTGATTTTCCTGTCTTGTCATATAGCTTTGGCTAAGACTTCCATCATAATATTGAATAGGAGTGGTGACAAAAGGCATCCTTGTCTGGTTCCTGTTTGCAGAGGGAAGGCTTTCAGTTTCTCTCCGTTGAGAGTAATGTAGGCTGTTGGTTTTGTATATATGCTCTTGACTATGTTGAGGAATTTCCCTTCAATTCCTACTTTGATGAGTGTTTATATCAGGAACGGATGTTGAATTTCGTCAAATGCCTTTTCTGCATCAATCGATATGATCATGTGTATTTTTTTTTCTTTTTTCTTTTTTATATGATGGATTACCTTGATTGTTTTTGCAATGTTGAACCATCTTTGCATCCCTGATATGAATCCCACTTGGTCATGATGTATTATTTTTTTTATGTGCTGCTGGACTCTGTTGGTTAGGATTTTGTTGAGAATTTTTTGCATCTAAGTTCATGAGGGATTTGATCTGTAATTTTCTTTCTTAGTGATGTGCTTCCCTGGTTTTGGTATAAAGGTTATGCTTTCTTCATAAAATGTATTAGGAAGTTTTCCATCCTCCTCTATCTTCTGGAATAATTTTAGTAGAATTGGTGACAACTCTTCCCTGAATGTCCAGTAGAACTCACCAGTGAAGCCATCCGGACCTGGACTTCTTTTGGTTAGGAGTTTTTGATGACCTGTTCAATTTCTTTTATTGTTGTGGATCTGTTCAAGTCTAGTCTTCTACTTCACTCTGTGTGAGTTTAGGTAGGTCGTGTTTTTCTAACTGTATCGATCTCTTCTAAGTTTTTTAATTTGTTGGAGCACAACTCTTCATAGTATTCTGTTGCTATCCTTTTGATTTCCTGCCGTTCCATTGTAACATCATCCACGTGTTTTCTAATTCTTGTTATTTGTGTCTTCTCCCTCTTTTCTTTTGTTAGGTCTGCCAATGGTTTGTCAATTTTATTAATCCTTTCAAAGAACCAGCTTCTTGTCCTGTTGATTCTTTCTATAGTTTTTCTATCTTATTTATTTCTGCTCTCATCTTTATTATTTCTTTTCTCTTGGTGACTGTAAGGTCCCTCTGTTGGTCTGTTTCTAGTTGCTGGAGATGTTGTGTTAATGTGTTAATTTTGATTCTT
>NW_006410250.1:2704-9600 GCF_000296735.1 Chrysochloris asiatica | reverse complement strand
ATTTTTTTGTGTGCTATTTCTTGTCAGTTTCTTCTTAGTTTTAATGTTCCTTTGTTCTGCTTGGATCTTCATTTTCATGGTAAATTGTTAAGTAGTAATTTTCTTTGGGGTTACCCTATAGTCTATTAAGTTTTCCCTGTGTTTAAGACAGTCTGTTGTATCCTGCCACCTACTTGACTTCCTCACCACCTGGATCTGTTGCAGAATTTCCTCATTGCAGAACTTCCCAAAGTCTTTTTATACTGATGTACCTGATGAATTTCCTAGAAGAGGATATGCTATATAATATGTCATCTTTTCTTCATAAAATATCTCATTGGATTATAGTCTAAGAATATATTATGGGAAATGCCAATTTGCAAAAAACTATGAGAGAGCCACGTCTGTCTTCCCCTGGCTTCACAAGGGTGAAAGAGCATTAAACTCAAAACCAGTCCAAGGTCGATTCCTAAGAAGCAGAGGTCAGGCACGCTTCTACTGTACTACCTTCTTTTACCCTGTTCTGACTCCAACCATCCCTCCCACATAACTCTTTGCATCTCATCTGAATTTGACAGTCCCTTGCAATGGCCACACAGAACCCATAACAATACTCTGAATCCTGGGGTTTATTAGGGACATGAACAGGTTACAATTCAGAATCAAAATTAACTCACGATGCAGCAGCTTTCTGATCAGGAATGCCTCTTTCCTGTCATACTATAGTATGCCTCACTCTTTTCTTGGCATCTCAGTCATGTGGCTCCTTGCCATCTACCCCAGTACATGGGCCTAGAGCCCACAACTGCTCTGTCTCTCTGTGCCACGACCTCTGTCATTGCATCTTGCCATTTCACCTTGCTGTCTCATGCTTCACTCATGCTCCTCCTTCTTGATGGTCCTGGGAATTTTGTTTCTGCTTCTGAAATGACTCTTTTTTTTAAAAAACTTTTTTATTGAGAATTGTGTGAAGGTTTACAGAGCAGGCCATCAGTTTTATATTCAACAAATCATATACTTTGCTTCATTATATGGTTGCAATCCCCTCCATGCACCAAGAGTTAACAGCATTTACCTCTATTCACTTTAACCACTGCATTTCTCCCTTTGTCTCCCACCACGCCCATCTTTCCTCTGGCAACCTCCCTCCAGCTGTATTTAAACCAATCTGGAGGGAAAACTAACTAACCCAGCTTTAGAGTCCTGTATACCTGATTTACGTGGTCCCACACAATCACTTAGTGGGAATTAAGAAGACTTTGGATAGAAAAGTCATATTAAATAAATTCAAGGCATCACACAATTAAAGACTATAAAGATCTTTGGGTACTGAAGCAATTTAAAAATAGAGCAGTCTCTCTGTATATGATGGGACACTTGAAAATTTATATGTGTGTGTATATTCCTTGTTTCTTGTTGGGAAAGAAATTAGGTCTAGATGCTATAACAATAGACAGCAATTTACCAACATTCTTTGTTTGACAAAGTGATTCAATAGACCTCCTTTGAGGAAAATAAAACCAAGAAAAGAAAGAGATACTGGAAATTTCTGCCTCTCAGAAAAACAATGGAACAGACATTTCTTAGAAACTTGATTATCTTTTCTCTCCAAGAACTAATTCTAAGACAGCTTGGTTCTTCAGAGCTGTGGAGACTGTTTTTTCCTGCGCTACAATTTACACATATACATACTCAATTCTTACTACCCCTAACATGAATATAATAACCTTTGAGCTTCCAAAGAGTGATCTTTTCTCTGAAAGATTGCAATCACCCACTTATGCCAGTAAGTAACTGATTTTCATGCTTTAGTATGAAAATGATTGGCTGCAAACCAAAAGGTTGGCGGTTCAAACCTAGTCAGCATCTCCATGGGAGAAAGAGCTGGTGATCTGCTCCCAATGGATTGTTGTGATGGTGGTTAGAAAACCATATGAGGAAATTCTATTTTCTCACATTAGGTGTCTATGTGTCAAAATCAGCTTGATGGCCCTTACCAACAACAATGACAATAGCATTACAGAAAATCCATTCTTACCTGGCTTTAGTGCTAGGAGTCTGATGATGCAGCTCCACGGATGAGTTCATCAGTCTGCTTTCATCTGATATCATTCAGCATTTTCCCAGTTCAGTAAAAAAGGCAAGGAAGTCTTCCAAAGGGGTCTTCTATATCCCCATGCATACTATGGTAGTGAGAAGGGGAGACAGAAAGAAAAAAGGGGGTTATCAGTGTGCTTTTAAAAAAAGAGTCACTCATATGTTTTTCAATTTGATGAAAGAGTGGAAAAGTAAAATGGCTTTTTAAGGTTTTCATTTATGTATTTCTGTTGCCAGTTTAGTCTTACGTAGTTTTCATTATCGACATCTAAGAAAATCATATGATGTTGTCATATGTTGAATTTGAATTAAAGTCTGATCCCAGAACATCCCAGAAACACCACAGATTCTAAGTTCAATTTCTTCATCCTCAAAAAATGTGAAGTAATAATTGTGGCAGATTCTGTAAATTTGGTCCACTCAATATCCATTCCAAATCTGTCTCCTGGACCAAAATCTGTTATATCACCTTGAAAGTAAAACTAAATGAAATGCATAGCTTCCAATTCACACGTAAAGTGGAAACTGCTTTAGCTCCAGAATGAAAGGAATAAACCAAGTAACTGAATCTTGACAAACAGAATTGCAGGGGTCTCAGGGAAAGATAAGAGCTCTGGTAGCGTAGTGGTTACGAGTCGGGCTGCCAACCTCAAGGTCAGCAGTTCGAAACTACCAGCGGTTCCGCGGGAGAAAGATAAGACATTCTGCTCCCGTAAAGATTTACAGCCTCGGAAACCCTGTGCAGGGTCACTATGAGTTGGAACCGACTCCACGGTACTAACCAACAACAACAACAACCAGGGAAAGATGTGGCTTTCAAAACTCTCACAGGCTAGGTGCTGTTTTAACATCCACCTGGTTTGACTCAATGGGATTAGTACTGGACAATGTGGGCAGTTTAAACCCACCAGCTGCTTATGAGTCAGAGCTGATTCAACAGCACTTAACAGCAACAACAACCCAGAAGCCTGTAAGTCTATCTCCCAATTAACTGCAGCCTAAACAATAACACTCTGGTAGTGTAGTGGTTACGAATCGGGCTGCGAACCTTAAGGTCAGCGGTTCGAAACTACCAGCTGCTCCTCGGGAGAAAGATGAGGCTTTCTGCTCCCGTAAAGATTTACACCCTCGGAAGCCCTGTACAGGGTCGCTATGGGTCGGAACAGACTCGATGGCACTTAACAACAACAAACAATAACAAGGGACATCTTTCACTGCCCTGAGGTTGGTCTGTCTTCCACTCAGACTTTCTCTCAGAGGATATCCGTCTTCTGAAGCTAGTGCTTAGGTTAAATGGTGTACTGTAGTTAGTTCATGCCAGCTTACAAAGATCAATTGTCAAATGTACAGGAATTTTGTGAACCAGCTGTTAAACACAACCATTATTTAAAAATAACTTATAAACTTATCATTTAAAGACAATATTAAACACGATGGTAATCAGTACTCAAATCCATCACTTTCAAGTTATTTTAACATCTCCTACATTCCTGTGGCTGTTTACATATTTGTACCCATATGGTGAAAAGACTAAAGCTGTCTCTTTCCAACTGCACATTCATTATGTTAATAGTTTGAAATTGGTCATGGTGAGAAAGCAAGTAAGCCATCAAATGCCAAGGATTTTATTTTTCTTGAACAAACATTTACCAACATACCACTGGGTTAAATGCTTCATTCCCACAAAGCCATAGCCAATCCTCATGTGTTTCTATCAGTAAATTAAAAAGAAACAAATACTCTGATTTGCATAAAGGAGCAGTATGTAGATAAAATAGTATTATTCCTTTTAAAAAATATGACCATATCCTCACATAGGGCATCATTTAGAACTATTCTGTATAATCATGAGAAGCTCACATATGAAGCCCTGCTATTATAATAGTTGAGTACTTTGCCAATAATTATAAGATAAGTGGTTAAAACCCACCAATTGGTTCAGAGGAATAAGACATGGCAGTCTGTTTCCATAACAACTTGGAGTCTTAGAAACCATTGTTGTTGCTGTTGTTAAGGGTTGCTGAGTTGGTTCTGACTTATGGAGACCCTGTATAGGGTTTGCAAGGAGCAGCTGGTGGGTTTGGACTATCAGCCTTATAGTTGTCATAGAGTAGCATAGCCTGACTCCTTAGAAACCATTGAGGCCATTCTATTATGTCCTACAGAAAGGCTATGAATTGTAATGGACTCAGAAGCCCATGGATTTGGTTTTATGTATAGTTGACCATTGAACATCCTGGGTTTGAACTGAGTGGGCACACTTATGCATAGATTATTTTTTTTCTGTTGCCACACAGTTAAAACACATTGTCAAATGAATATTATACTTGTATTTTCAACTGGTCATGAGACTGATGCTTGTAACCACTATGCTGTTCACATGTCAATTTGTTGTACTGTGGTGATTTCTGTGTTAGTAACTATACCACCACTATTTGAAATTCCACAAGAGTCACTCTTGTTGGATAGGTTCCAGTGGAATTTCCAGACTAAGACAGACTAAGAAGATGTACAGGCAGACCACTTCTGAAGGACTAGACACTGAAAACCTTATAATAGCATTGGAATGCTATTTAATAGTGTGCTAAAAGATGAGCCCTTCAAGTTGCAAGGCACTTAAAACAGAATTAGCAAAGAAATGCCTCATCAAAGTAGAGCTGACCTTAAAGGTGTAGATGGAACTAAACTTTCAGGACCTTCATTTGCTGATGGGAGTTTAATTCATAATGAAAATAAATAGCTACAAACATTCATTAATAATCAGAATGTGCAACGTTTGAAGTATGAATCTAGGGCAACTAGAAGTCATCAAAAACAGGACAGAACATTATAAAAAGAAAATATTTTCTTGTTAAATGAAACATTCTATGATGGTTACCAGGAGCAAGGTGCAGGAAGGGGAGGAATTATTCATGAGCCAGAGAACAGAGACATGTTAACATGGGTGATGGGGCAGGCAATATGCAACAAGAAAGAGGTTGGCAGAGGAAAGAAGATAGCTGGAGACACAGGTAGTAGTGAAAGAGCTGAAGGAGTTAAAAGAGTTATATTATGGTAAATACTGTTAGCCTATGGTACACTGAGGGAACTGCAATAGTTGTAATGAAACAAGGTGTGTGATTTGCTGAATGTAAAACTGATCATCTGCTCTATAAACCATCACTCATTTCATAATGAAAAAGTTAAAAAGCAAGACAGAACAGAAAACACAAAGATCTATTTACCAACTGTAGGCATTAGTGTTCTAAAATGGACTGGTATTGGCCATTTTGAATCAGACAATCATATGCTTTACTATCTAGGAAAGACAAATCAAAGACAATGATATTGCATTATCTAAAAGAACACTTCAAGATCTATCTTAAAGTATCAATTTCTTCCATCTGATATTGATCAAACATACAGTCAAAATGAATTGATAATTACCAGAAAGTAGAATGTGAAAAGTTGGAAACAAAGAGTAAGGATCAGTAGTTAGAAAACATGGCCTTGGTGATCATATAGCATTTTGCAAGATCAATGACTTACTGCAAATACATTTTCAATAACATAAATTGTGACTATGCACTTAAAACTTGCCATGTAGAACACACAAAAATGAAGTACACTACATTTATGAGAAGAAACGATAGAGAAATGCAATGTCTTCAGTCAAAATAATGCCAGGAGCCAACAGCAGAACAGAGGCCATCAACTGCTAATATGCAAGTTCAGGTTAAGGCTGAGGCAAATTAAAACAAGTCCAGGAGAATGAAAATATGATCTTGAGTATATCCCATTAGAATTTAGAGACCATCTCAAGAACAAATACAAACACGAATGACACAATACCAAAGGAGTTGTGAGTGATATCAAGAATATCATACGATGAAGAAAGCAAAAGCTCATTAAAAAGACAAGAAAGAAAGAAAAGACCAAAATGGATGTCAGAAGAGACTATAAAACTTGCTTTTGAATGAAGATGCTAAAGCCATTGGAAGAAATGAAGTAAAAGAGTTGAATTAAAAAATTCAAAGGGCAGCGCAAGAAGACAAACAAAAGAACTTTAAGGAATGTGCCAAAACCGAGACTAAGAAAGCCAAAAGAGAAGAAGACATTCAACATTTCCCACGTTGTAGGTAAGACAAAATTCAAACCTTGACTTGGAATATTAAAGGATTCAATTGGCAAAATAATGAATGACACATGAAGCAATAAAAGAAGATGGAAGGAATACAGAGGACTTGAAGTACATACTGAAGAAGATTCAAGAGAACAGTCTTTGGTATGGATTGCATCTCAATGTAAAGAAAATGAAATGCCTCACAGCTAGACCAATAAACAACATCATGGTAAATGGAGGAAAGACTGAAATTGTTAAAGATTCAGTTTTACTTGAATTCAAATCAATACTCATGGAAGCAACAATCAGGAAACACTATTTATGGCATTAGGCAAATCTGTTGCAAATGACCTCTTTCAAGTGTTCAAGAGCAAAGATGCCACTTTGAGGATTAAGGTGAGACTAACCCAAGTCATGGTATTTTCAATCGCCTCATATGCAATGTGTGACACTGTAGGATAAGCACAGAACTGCTATCTGAAAGGTATGTGGTTCAAACCCACCAGCTGCTCTACGGACACCCTATATGAGTAAGAACCAACCTGAGGGTACTTAACAACAACTTAATGCATTCAAAAGTTGGGCAATGAATAAGGAAGACCTTACAAGAACTGATACATTTGAGATATGGTTTTGGAAAATAATATTAAAAGTACCATAGACTGTTCTTTGAACAAACAAATCTGTCCTAGACATGTTTTGGACATGTTTCGGCAGG
>NW_006410250.1:0-1269 GCF_000296735.1 Chrysochloris asiatica | reverse complement strand
CACTGCACTGTGAGCCAGAAATTTGGCAGTTTGAGCCCACCAGCCAGTCCACAAGAGAAAGATGAGGCTTTCTGACCCCTTAAAAGATTTACAGCCTTAGAAACACAGAAAGGGTCACTCAGAGTTCTGGTGTGGCAATGTCAGTAGACTGCTAACCTTCAGATTGGTGGCTCAAACCTCAGTTGCTCTTCAGAAAGCCTCTACAGGGTCTCTATAGGAAATCATATATGAGTCAAAACCAACAAACTGGCACTTAAGGACAACAACAAAGTAAGTCTGGACTGACTTGACAGCATTTAATATATTCATCCAAACATGAAGCACATAAAGATAAACAGCTTAGGCATTAGTGAACTGAAATGGACTGATACTGGCCATTTTGAATCAGAAAATCATATGTCTTAGTATGCCTAGAATGATAAACTGAAGCTGAATGACGTTGCAGTCATAGTCAAAAAGAACATTTCACTACGATCTTAAAAGTGGTCATCTAAGGTGCAATTATTGATTGCTCCATGTACCAAAGAATTGAAGATGCTTGATTAATTATTCCAATAGACTAATACAACAAATGAACATTAGTCTCCACAACTCCAAGGCTAGAAAGACCCAATGGTGTCCGGCTACCGCTATCAAAAACTGCTCTGAAAGAGATCACATTAGAGGGTGACAGAGTGGGAAAAAATATGAAACAAAATGGAAAATTATTATTATGTTTTAAAATCAGTCTTTCCAGTAAGAAAGAGACTGGAGGAACCTGAGACTATGACCCTTGACCACCATTCAGGTCTGGAAAGAAACTCACCCATGCGGCCCAAATTCAGCCAAGCAGTATGTAGAGGGGACAACAACACTAGTAAGATATGCTCACCATGGAATCCGTCAATCATCAAAATCATAAGGGCATTGTTTACCTTAGGACAAAGTTGAGAAGAGATGGGGAGGTAGGTGGAGTGCAAATAGGAACCACAGGGAGACAATGGCAGAACTATTGTTGCATGGAGGGGATTGTTAATTACTGAATGTATGATTAGCTGAATGTAAAACTGGTGATCTTGTAAACCTTTACTCAATTCCCAATAAAATGATTCAAAAAAAAAAAAAAAAATTCAAGATCTACCTTGAAGAATAACGTTCTCTATGATAATATAGGAGTCCTGGTATGGTGCTGTGGGTTAATGCACTGGACTGCAATGTCAGTTTGAACCACAAGGTTGATGGTTCAAACTCACCTGCTGCTCCTCAGAAACCCTATAGAGGGTCACTATG
>NW_006410249.1:15630-17733 GCF_000296735.1 Chrysochloris asiatica | reverse complement strand
GCCACTCGTCTCCTCGAAAATTGTCTTTTAAGATACTGAAAGTCAATCACTTTGACTTACTCCTTCCTCTAGACATCTGCTGCCTTCCTGCTTTAGTGTGACTTGTTTGTCTCTTGTTAGATTTTGGGTTTTCAGTATCTTTCACCTTTTACTCATTTGAGATACCATCTCATATACAAGACAACTCCCAAATGTATCTCTCTGGTATTTTATTTCTACTGAAATCCAGATACATAACTAATTCTCCTTCCATCCCCACCCTCATCCAGCAGCTAGAATGTTCTTTTAAAAATTTAAGTCAGATCATGTCATTGTTGTTGTTGAGTACTGTCCTGTTAGTTCTAATCCATAGAGACCCTGTATGGGGTTTTCAGAGGAGCAGCTGGTGAGCTTGAACCGCCAATCTTGTGGTTAAAACCTCTTTGCAATTCACCGAATTAACCTACAGCACCACACCAGAACGCCATCATGGTGGGGCTGAAAACTTTGAAATGTGTTCACCCATAGTAAATGTCCTAGTATTTATAAGTTAATGAAAGCTCCAGAATTTTACTGTTAACACATTGTTAGATAAAACAGAACTCAATCTGAAGTACTCTATCCTACTTAACTTATAGTCAGATACTCTTCTGTCATAATCCTTCAAACCATTATTCATACATTAGCCTCTCAGGAATTTCTAGAAAGCCCACTCCCATTTACAACTGTCTTCCTCTACTCCATTTACCTATCTTTCCTTTATTTTCCTTATCACATGTCACCATTTAATATATATAACTTACCATATTAACATGTAGTAGAGTCCTGGTGTGGCATTGTAAGTTAATGTGCTGGACTGCACAGTCAATTTGAACCATAAGGTTGGTGATTCAAGCTCACCAGCTATTCTTTGGAAACCCTATATAGGGTTGGGTCAGAATCTACTCCACAGCATTCAACAACAACATTAGTATGTGAAACTCAATACTCTAACTTCAACATAAAATAAAAGGCTCAATTAGAATTTTTACATTCCCTGCTGTATTTCCTTGATACTGACTTAAAATACTGTGTGAGTGTTTTTCTTCATAAAATTATATTCATAACATTTTCTGTTCTAAACAATTTTCTTGCCTTATGAATTCATATATTATATATAGATTTGTTTCTGTTTTCATTTGGGGAATTTTTAAGGATATAAAGGATGGCTTATACTGTGGGTGGTTTGTTGTTTTTTAGCTATTTAATTTGTGCCCAAAGCTCACACATGAAGGACTAATCTAGTATAAATACTAGTATGCTAATATATGAACTTCATAAAAAATCCTTTTTGGTTATCATGTGAAGAACTAAGTTACCTCAATCTGTGTTTCTAGGGGTTTACTTAGATAGGGCTCTGGAACAGATTTGATGCATTAGACACTATTGGCCAATGGTGAGAAGATTTGTGGAGTAACATAAAGAACATCTTACATGAAGAAATAAAAAGGTAATTAATAAAACAGGAAAAAAATGATAAGACCAAAGTTTATGTCAGAAGAAACTCTGAAACTTGCTCTTGAGCATAGAGAAACTAAAGTAAATGGAAGAAATGAAGTAAAAGAGCTAAACAGGGAATTTCAAAAGGCAGCTCAAGAAGACAAATTCAAATATTACCATGAATGGTGAAAAGATCTGGAGTTAGAAAACCAAAAGGGAAAGCATGCTAAGCATTTCTGAACTGAAAGAACTGAAGGAAAATTCAAGTCTGTTTGCAAAACTGAATGATTCAATGGGCGCAATATTGAATGACTCCGATAACATCAAAAGAGAAAGGTAGGAGTACAGAGCCACTGTACCAAAAAGAATTGGTTAATGTTCAATCAGTCAACAGGTACCATAGGATCAGTAAGTAAAGGTAGCGAAGGAAGAAGTCCTAGCAGTACTTATTTAAAGCCATTGGTGAAAAATAAGTTACCAGGAGTTGGCAGAATAAATGTGAACATCTTCAGCAAATGGGTGTAGAACTGGAGGCACTCATTCATCTATGCCAAGGAATACCTGGCCAAGTGATTAGATGAGATCCAAAAATAGACCTTTTCGAAAGAAAGATGACAATGGAATGTAGAAATAATTGAACTGTAT
>NW_006410249.1:13918-15335 GCF_000296735.1 Chrysochloris asiatica | reverse complement strand
GTGTATCATGGTTGTCTCCTTTTTCCATTCCTACTCAATTAGTATGCTGAACAAATCTGAAAAGCTGGATTTTATGAAGAAGAATGTGGCATCAGTGTTGGAGGAAGACTCATTAACAGCCTGCTATCACAGGTTGACAGAAACTTGCTTGCTAAAAGTGAAGAGGAGTTGAAATACCTGCTGATCATCAGACAACAGCCTTCAGTATGGATTGAACATCAATGTACAGAAATCAAGACTCCTCTAAACTTAGTCAATAACTACGATCATATATGGGGATTGCAGTGTCCGTTTGAACCACAAAGTCGATAATTCAAACTCGTCACCTGTACCATGGAAAACCCTATACAGGGTCACTAAGAGTTGGAACTTTCTCAGTGGCACTTAACAAAAACAAAATATGGAGAAAGGACTGAAGTTGTCTAAGACTTCAATTTGTTTGGATGCACAATCATCACTCATGCAAGCAGTAGCAAAGTAATAAAAGAATATATCACATTAGGTAAAACTTTACAGGTTATAGACTCATTTAAACAACGAAGTGGCACACTTTGCAAGAGCAGGTGCTTTATCATAATGAGAAAAAAAAATGTGGTATTTTGGGGCCTTTTTTCACGAATGCAGTTTGCAATTTTCTAAAAAAATCTATCAAGATTACCACTTTGGATCCCAAGAAACAATTGTCATAAACTTCTGAGTTGTCTTCCCTGTCTTGAACTTTATATATTTTGGGGATGTTTCGTTGGGAGCATATATTTAATATAGTTATGTCATGTTCAGTTGACCTTTAATCCTGAGATAATGCCCTTCTTTATCTCTTATGCTAGTTTTTTGCCTTAAAGTTTATCAGAAATTAGTATTTTCACTCCTAATCTTTTTTTTTTAAATTGAAATTAGCTTAGTATAGTTTTTTCCATCCATTAACTTTCAGTTTGTTTTTGTACATTGTGTGTAAAGTGTGTCTCTTACAGACAGCATATTGAAAGATATTTTTTCTTATCCATTCTGCCACTCTCTGTCTCTTAATTTGTGTATTTAATCCATTGGCATTCAGTGTAATTATTGATAGGCACGAATTAATTGCTGTCATTAATATTTTTGTGTATGTGGTGCTACTGGCTTTTTGTTCTGGATGCCTTCCTGTGCTGAGTTCTTCTTTTGGGGGCTCTTTCTTGTCAGTTTCTTTATAGTTTTAATGTATCCATATTCTATTTGTATTTTCATTTTCTTGATAATGTGAAATATTAATTTTCTTTGAGGTTACTGACAGTTTATTAACTTTTTCCTCCATTTAAAACTGTCTGTTTTATCCTATAATTTACATGACCTCTTCACCACCTGGATCTCTACCCCTATATTTTCCCCTTCTTTCACATTGTAATTGTTTTGATCCAAGGCTGACCTCCCAGGTCCTCTG
>NW_006410249.1:8893-9831 GCF_000296735.1 Chrysochloris asiatica | reverse complement strand
GGAGAGAAAGAGTCCATGATAAGATAAAAGGGGGACCAAAAATAAAAATAAAAATACCCAAACAAAACTAAACAAAACAAACCCAAATTGAACACTATAGTCTATAATTGCCACATGAAGGAAAAAAAAAAGTATATTTGGAAACTAAAAGCTATAATCACCAAACACACACAAAAGAAAACCATAGCAAAACAGACAAGTTGTTTATCCTAGAAACATTCCACAGCTGGCCAGAGTTGTTTTAAGCTGTTACTGTTGACTCCTCCCCCTTTTTCAATTATGGGCCCAGTGGTCTTTGTTCAGCAGATATGTGCACATGAGAAGTTGAACTTTCCAAGATTGGGGGGGGTCCACTCCCTCAGACACCCCCTCTATTCACCAGATTGGAGTTGTGCAGACAGAGAAAGAGAAATTAGTGGAAGAAAGATGGTTTGTACCTTTATCTCTGATGATTGGTCAAGTCTCTGTGATGGGATTTCCCTCTTAAACTATTGTATCCACTGCATCCTGCTCAAGACAGCTTGGTCCAGGCATCCATTGGCAGCCGCTACTCAGACAACACCAGTTTCCTTGATTCTACTACAGATCCCATTAGCAGTAAGCCTTCAATATGTACAAGTATTCCTATATATGTAGTTCAGAGTTCCGGGACCATCCCCTGAACCTGCTTCGTCCAGTATTCTGTGTTATTTATTGTGGAGGTCTGCATGGCACCTATCCCTAAACTGCCATCAAGCTGAACATCATAATCTCTCTTGAACCTAACTGAGCCAGAAGAACCTCTGGGAAGCTATTGTTCTGATTGAATCTTTCTTTTCCTGAAGGCACCATAACACGATTAAGATAAGTGTATTACTGAGAGAACATCAATCTGAATTTGATCAAACATGTGTTCAAGATGTATCGAACATTACTGGTGATTGGAATGCAAAGGTTGG
>NW_006410249.1:0-7387 GCF_000296735.1 Chrysochloris asiatica | reverse complement strand
CCTGGATGCTGAGCAAATAATCTGAGTAGCTGGGTTCTATGAAGAAAAATGTGGCCTCAGGATTGGAGTAAGACTCATTAGCAACCTGCGATATGCATGATACTACCTTGCTTGTTGAAAGTGAAGAGGACTTAAAATACTTACTGATGAAGATCAAAGACTACAGCTTTTGGTATGGATTGTATCTCAATGTAAAGAAAAAAAAATCCTCACCACTGGAATAATAAACACTCTTATCAATGGATAAAAGATTGAAGTTGTCTAGGACTTAATTCTTCTTGGATCATCTATCAACACTCATGGAAGCAGCAGTCAAGAAATCAGATGACATATTGCATTAGGCAAATCTGCTGCAAAAGACCTTTTTAAAATGTTGAAGAGCAAAGATGTCAGCTTGAGGACTAAGGTACACCTGACCCAAGCCATGGTATTTTCAATAACCTCATATCCATGTGAAAGTTGAAAAGTGAATAAGGAAGCTTGTAGACTAATTGATGCATTTGAGTTATGGTGTTGGAGGAGAATATTAAAAGTACCATGGGCTGCCAAAAGAACAAACAGATTTTTTTTCTGAAGAAGTGCAGCCAGAGTGCTCCTTGGAGGCCAGGATGCCCAAAATTCGTCTTTCATACTTTGGACATATTGTCAGGAGGGACCAGTCACTGAAGAGTGAAAGGTGATGGGTCAGAGAAAATAAGAGGAATAGACCCCCAGCGAGATGGATTGACAAAGTGGCAGCATCAATGGGCTGAAGCACGGCAAAAATTGTGAGGTTGGCCCAGGAGCAGGCTTCATTTTGTTGTGCCATAGGGTCACTATGAGTTGGTATCAATCTGATGGCACCACACAACAACAACCTAGTAGATGACACTAGAACCTTTGAGTTGTGACGATTAAAAAGTTGTACATACATTCCCAAACTCCCTTGGTGGAGATAAATTCACCCTTGGCTGCAAACTACGTTCCAGATTTAATTCACCAATTGGCCTGCTTCTGTTCCTGATTGCCTCAATCTGACAGATTTGCTATGTCAGGCCAGATGGTACAGCCAAAAAACTAATGTTCCTTTCTCCATTTATTTGCCTATCAATAATATTGAGTGAAAATCTGAACCCATGACTGTGTGCATGTACCCCAGAACTACACATGTACTTCTTTTCAAATTGTGTCACTTTACATTCTCAAATAGTACTGGAAATGAGAAATACATATATCTTTCTTGTGATGGACTTGAAATGTCAGATGTCCCATTATTCCTAGTTTTGAGAAGAGTGCTTTTTCTCCCTGACAAGAATTAGCTATTTGTCTTCATTTCCATAAAAATTTCAGCATAACAATTTGGATATGGAATTTTTATGAAAGACCCTTGACTTCAGATAGTGTATTTGGCTGTCAGTTAATTACACCCCAATTCAAAAGCAGTTGCGCAATTTTAGCTCAAATTATAAAAAACAAATTCTTCTAAATTACGTAAATAATACAGAATTTTCAGGGCAGACAAAGGCAATGAAATAAATAACAATCACTATCATAAAGATCACTAAATCTCATTCCCAGTTTATGATAAATCAACACAATAATTATTTTAATATCTACTTTATATTTTAGACCTTTAGACCATTTATAAGTTTTGAACATGACTTAGAATTTCAAATTATTTTAACATCTCCACTAGTAGTATCTTTGCATATGAAAAAGAGTCCTTAACACAGATTTCCGAAACTATAGGATATGACCTTTATTTTTATTTTTTTTCCCTTTAGGGGTGCAACCTTACAAGTAAAACAGGATAAAGTTTACAAACAAGACAAATTGATAACAGGAGAAAATTATTTGCAATAGTTTTCTTCATAAAATTGACAAATGAGATTGAACAACAACTTCTGCCTAATAAGCACATTAAAAAAAAATTGCTAATGCTGTTAAGAGTGCAAAAACATATGTTATATGACAATATTTTGATATCAGTTTTACCAGAGGTACAGCATGAAGTAGCAATTTAATTCAATTTAAACAATAGCAGTTAAAGCCTTCCTAATGAATTTGGTCGTAAATTATTTAATTACAGGTTAAAGAAGCAAGTGGGGCTTTTAAGCATTTAAGTCATCGCAAGCAACACATTATTTTACTGAAAGAACTAATCTTAATTCACAAAAATTACATGGAAAGTAAAACGTCATGCTATATGTGGGGTGCTATTTTTCGACTCAGACTGAGAAAGTTAAAGCAAAATGGTAATTAAATGGTGGGATTCATTGAGATTGTGCTCTCATTCCACAAATTGGAAGCTTTAAAATTGGAAGTTCTTAACATCACAGTATGACACGTATTGTGGTGGCTTGTGAGTTGCTGTGCTTCTGAAAGCTATACCACTGGTATTTTAAATACCAACAGGGTCACCCATGGTGGACAGGTTTCGGATGAGCTTCCAGTCAAAGACAGACTAGGAAAAAGAGTGACGAACTACTTCTGAATCTTTAGTCACTGAAAACCTTATGAATAGAGAGAAACTGTCAGATAAAGTGCAGGAAAATGAGCCCCTCAGGTTGGAAGGCACTCAGAATGCGATTGGGGAAGAGCTGCCTCCTCAAAGTAGAGTTGATGATGATAACGCGAATGGAGTAAAGCTTATGGGAGAAAAGCCCATGGGACCTTCATTTGCTGATGAGGCACAACTCAAAATGTGCTTGGTATTAGCTAGTAAATACTGATTTTGGATTAGAATAATTTTTGGGTGAATATTGTATTATAAATCATGATGTAACATATTAAGAATTATCTTCAACGAAACTTTACTAGATATTATTTTGTTTGGTTTCTACATTCTGTTGAGTCACTTTTCTGTGGAATGAATGTAAATGTGGCTGCCTTCCAATTTGTTGCTGTCTTCCAAATTTCCTGCCATAGGTAAAGAAGATCCTCTTGGGTTGTATGAGTTTGGTGAAAGATTTCAATTTATATTCCATCAATTCCTGGAGACCATCAGTTTTTTATCATATGCTACCTTTTGGAGTGGATGAACATTGACCATTTCTTTATTTTATAGTGAATGTGTGTATTCCATTTTTTCAAGCTTTTTGCATCATTCAAAATTTTGCCCGTCAAAATCTTAACTATTACAAGTCAATACTTGAATATTTGTTTCAGTTCTTTCATGTTAAGAAATGCTTAGTATGTTCTACCCTTTGGTTTTCTAACGTCAGGTCTTTGACTAGTTCATTACAATACTTGTCTTCTCAAGCAGCCCTTTGAAATTTCTGGTCAGCTTTTTATTTTCTCATACTTTCTAGTCACTCTAGCTTCTCCATAATCAGGGACACGGTTCAGAGTCTCTTCGGACATCTTTTTTTTGTCTGTTTCTTGCATTACAACATTTTGCTTTTTTCCTGTTTTGTTGTTGTTAATTGCCATAGAGTCGGTTCTGACCCATAGCGGCCCTGTATAGGGTTTCTGAGGATTGGCTAGTGAGCTTGAACCATGGTCCTTGCAGTTCAAATGACCTTGCAGTCCGGTGCATTAACACACAGTGCCACACCAGGATTTCTGTATTATGTCCTTAATGTCATCCCAGGATTATTCTGGTCTTCAGTCATTAGTGTCTAATGGATCAAATCTCTTCATGAGATGTTCTCTAAATTCTGGTGAGGTAGATTAAAGTTCATATTTTGACTCTCTTGGACTTGTTTTACATTTTTTCAGCTTTAACGTGAACTCACATACGATCAGTTGATGGTCTATTTCACAGTCTGACATTGTTCTACTGCTTTCATAGTGCTTTCATCAGCTGGTACGTTATCTGACAATATTCCATTTCTATTAATTTGGTTTTCAGTGGCTACTCTTTCAGAGGTAGTCCAACTCTCCTTTTCTTAGTCTGGAAGCTCTGCTGAAACATGTCCACCTTGGGTGACTGTCTTAGTATTCATAATATCGGTGCATGGTTTCCAGCATCACAGCAACATGCATACCACTACAGTATAACAAACAAATGAGTGGGACAATTACTATTAAGGTATCAACAATGCACATTATATTTTAGGTCGAATGAGGTAAGTGGCTCAGTATGGAGTCCTAATGTGGCACTGTGGGGTAAGCATTGGACTGCCAAATGCAAGATACGTAGTTCAAGTCCTACATTCACTCTTTGGAAACCCTATAAAGGGTCTCTAACAGTCTGAACTGACTTGGTGACACTTAGCACCACACCAGAACTCTCTAAGCCATGTTACCAGGTAAGAACTCACTTGACAACATAGTTCAATTTAAGTTTTGCTTACAAAATGACTTGTGATTTTATTTTCAGTGGTGCTATAGATTAAATAAGGAGCTCTGGTAGTGTAGTGGTTATGAATTGGGCTGCTAACCTGAAGGTTGGCAATTTGAATCTACCAGCTCTTCTGCGGGAGAAAGATGAGGCTTTCTGCTCCCGTAAAGATTTACATTCTTGGAAGACTTGTACAGGGTCACTATGGGTTGGAACCGACTCCATAGTACTTAACAACAACAACACAGATTAAATCAGCCAGTTTGTCTTATAAATGGAGAATAGTGTATCTGGGACATGGGCATGTTATTTAATTTCTCCAGGGGTCACTTTTCTCATATACAAAAGAATCGTTCCTTCCTTACACATATACAAGATTAATTGAGATAGTGTATGTAAGACAGATGACTCTGTTTAATCTGGAATTAAGACTGTGCTTATTTTTGTTTCTGTCACATGTTGTTGTGACATGTTATTTAACCTCTCTATACCTCTAGAGTTGGAAGAAGTACAGCCAGAATGCTCTTAAACCAGAATGGCCAGACTTTGTCTCTCATACTTGGGACATATTATCAGGAGAGAAAAGCACCTGGTGAAGGACATCATTTTTGTTCAAGTGGAAGGTCAAAGAAAACAGGAAGACCCCCCAGTGAGATGGATTGACACATTGGCAGCAGTGATGGGTTCAAGCAGAAGGACAATTGTGAGGTTGGTGTAAGACAACTTAATGTTTCCTTCTGTTAATGCATTAGTTGCTATGAGTCCAAACCAAGTCAATGCCACCTAACAACATACCTCTAGTTATTCACTTTTTAAATGGATTTTATTTTGAAGAGCAAATGCGATAATACATACAAAGTACTTAGAAGGGTTGTTGGCACATGTATGTAATTATAAATAATACTACATAGTACTGCTATCCTTTTTTTAAAAATATAGTTTTTACTGAAAAAAGTAAATCATAGAAAAGTGTGCTACATAACGGATTTTAATTGTAAGTAGTCTTTCGTGTCAAGTTTATTTGGTTTGCATTATATTTATTTTATTTACATATAACATTGCTATTAACAGTGTTCCAATGGATACAAGACAATTACATTACCCTATCAACCTTGGATTGGCATTTAGGTTGAATCTAGGATTTGACTGTTAGTAATGAGGTTGTTATGAAAATTCTTATCTCTAGGTGCATGTGAAGGAATTTTAATTGAATGCAAATGATGCTTCATAGAGGGTGAGTCTGTAGCTTTAATAGGTAATAGTAAGCTATATGGGCATTCCCATTTTTTCCTCATACTTGTCATAATTTACATTTGTCTTTCCCATCTTGAACATTTTGGTAGATGGAAAATGATGTCTAATTATGGTTTAAATTCTCATTTCTCTCATGATTAGGGGTCCAGGTGTGGCACTATAGGATAAGCTCTGTACTGCTAACCACAAGGTTGACAGTTGAAAGCCTCTAGCCACTCCTCAAAAATCCTACACTTGGTTGATATGAGTCAGAACTGATTCAATGCCCTTAACTAAAGATTAACGGAAGACTTAGGAAGTAGATCAAATTTTTGGACGTATTCCAGTGTGTTGTGTCTGTATTCTGCATTTTGCTTCCTTTAGTCTTTTATTTTTATTTTTTATTGTGAATTTTGTGATAGTTTACATGGGAGAACATTAGTTTTACATTCATTCTATTGTATATCATTTCATTGCCATGGTTACAGTCCCCTTCATGCATCATCAACCAACCAAAGGGTATACACTACAAGCCTGTCCCCTGGTCGTCAGCACACAGTCCTTCTCCCTTTCTGTGTCTAAAGTCCCCAACTGTTCCATGTCTCCACGTCATCGTTTCTGCCTCCATCTCAGGCATCAGTGCTTCTCTGGGTAGGATCCCGAACTCCGCTCTTCCTCCTTGATGGTTCCAGGGACCTCTGCTCCTAGGCTGAAAAGTTAATCACTCCACTCCTTGCTAAAAAAACATCTGCCTTTACGTTTTCAACCTTCACAGTCAGTCCTGATAACAATTATTCACTATTGTATCACAAGAGACCCATCCGCATTTCATCAGCCCCACCTAGACAGATTGTATACTACTCAGTGGAGATTCTACCTTCCTCCATGCTCTCTGAATCTAGGTTCTCTCTTAAAAGCTTGTAAGCCAGTCACTTCTTGCCTTTGTAGCTCCCCCATTTTGGGTAGCCAATGGCCAGGTTGCCCATCCCTGTCTACTCTGTGTATGGAGGGGGTGGGAATGATCCTTGCTGTAAGAATTTGTTCCCTCTTTTGAGCTACTGCATCCATAGGTGTAGGTCAAGTTCATCAAATTGTATCAGATTACTCTTCCTTCTTCTGGTTGAGTTCTGATCATCCAGTCATTGAAGCAAGGTCAGGTAGGTATTATCTGCAAGTATGGGTGTTCTTGTGCATATGACTGTCTCTTCTTATCAGCTGGATGCTTCACTCTCCACTCTAGTCACCTGTGGCTATGTCACTGACTCTGGGCCCAAGAGTCTTGCCACACTGCTGGCCAAACAGGTCTTCACCTGGGTTCACAGAAGTCTACTGACCATTGTAGTGCTTAGCTTGCCACTTCCTTGCTGTTTTTTCCCTCACTTCCCACAAGCGTGGTCACCAATCAGAGCGTCTATTCCCACTGAGTCTTAGTCTTGGAAGGGGGTTTGCACTGAGGGGACCCAACCACTTGTCTTGATGTTTCCTGGGCAATTGACTTGTTTGTTCTTGTAGTAACCGTCCATCTGCCTCTATTGTTTTGTATTTTTCCTGTAGGTCTTTCTTTCAAGAAGTGCCTTCTGTTCTTGTAGCTACTCCAGGCTGGTCTGCTCATCCTTTCAAGTAGAAATTTCCCATCTCTGAAGATCTGGATGTGGTTCAGGCTTCCACCTATAGTCTTATGTGTTGCAGAGGCTCCGCAGGAAGCCTCCTTCACTGGGCATGTTGTAGCCCCATTGTAGGTATTCCAATCAGTTATATGCAGAAGACAGACTCACAAGCTTTCTATGGTGATGTTTCTGACTATTCCTTTCTCTCCCCCTCCAGTGTCTATTTTATAATATTATGCAAGGAAAACAAAGATTCAAAAGACAGCCAAGCATCTTAACATTA
>NW_006410248.1:16911-17358 GCF_000296735.1 Chrysochloris asiatica | reverse complement strand
AGCTATACGATATGGCAAGACAGGGAAATTAAAGGCATCCAAATTGGCAAAGAAGAAGTAAAACTCTCTCTATTTGCAGATTATATGATCCTATACGTAGAAAACCCTAAAGACTTAGTAAAAAAAGCTACTAGACCGCATTGAAGATTCAGCAAAGTGGCAGGATATAAGATCAACATACAAAAATCAGTTGGATTCCTCTATACCAAAAATGACAGCGTTGAAAGGACATTAGGCAAGCAATACCATTTACAATAGCCACCCAAAGAATGAAATATCTAGGAATAAATGTAACCAGAGAAACAAAGGACTTATGCAAAGAAAACTACAAAACACTACTACAAAAAAACAAAAGAGACCTATAAAAATGGAAGAATGTACTATGCTCCTGGATAGGAAGACTTAACATTGTGAAAATGTCAATATTGCCCAAAGCAATTTACACAT
>NW_006410248.1:7645-14336 GCF_000296735.1 Chrysochloris asiatica | reverse complement strand
CGGCAGCTCCATTCTCCACTTGAGTCCTCCGTGGCCACGTCACCGACTCTGGGCCCAGGAGTCCTCGGGTCTCCTTGCTCTGCTTGCCAACCAGGTCCCCAACCAGGTCTACAGAAGCCCTCTGAATATTGTGAGGCTTAGCTCGCTGCTTCATTGCTGCCTTTACCCCATTTCTCCCCAACGGTGATGCGTGTGTTTACCAATCTGAGCGTGCATTTCCACCGAGTCTCAGTTTTTTTTTGTGGTGGGGGAAGCCTACATTGGTGGGACCCGACCAACTGCCCCAATGTCTCCTAGGGGGGCGACCCATTTGTTCCCATAGTAGTAGTCCATCTGTCTCCATTGTGTTGTATTTTTCCTGTAAGTCTTCCATTCGAGACATATCTTTTGTTCTTCTCACCCTTCCAGGCTTGTCAGCTCGTCCCTTCAAGTGGGGATTTCTCATCTCTGGTGATCTGGATGTGGTTCTGGTTTCTACCTATAGTTTTATGTATTGCAAAGGCTCCGCAGAAAGCCTCGTTCACTGGGTACGCAGTAGCCCCGTTTTAGGTATTCCCACATTGAAACTTTTGACCCAGGGACAGAAATCTGTGACAGCAGAGGAGTGGCCGAGGAGCAGCAACAGAACCAAGAGCCAGAACACCACACAGAGCAGTGCCCTTCCAAGCCCATGGAGCAAGTAAAGCTGAGTGAGTGACTTTGGGCACGAGTCTTGCTTGAAAACTGGGGTGTCTCCAGGCACTTAATTGGGCAAGTTAGGTGTTGACCCATGGAGCTAGAGCCAAGAGCCTTTGGGTTGAAGCTTATAGTAGAGTGGAATGCCTTTGAGCATTTACCAGTAGCCCTAGAAGAGCTTTGATGCCTGGGCAGAGGCAGGCCTGCCTGTCGACATACCTGAAGAGAGACTGCCTTGACTGGACTAACTGTGCCCTGAACATTTTTGCCCATAAATTGTAACCTGTTGAATTCCCTAATAAGCCCTAGTACTGTGAGTATGGTGTATGAGTTCTGTGTGGCCACTGCAACAAATTGTCGAAGTCAACACAGATGAGAAGTAAAAATGTGCCGTGTCAGGAATGACTGGTGCCACACTCTTGAATGCAGAGAGTTAGGAGCAAACTCTGCAGAACAACTGTCTAATTTCAAACTGGCTTTGACTCTTACCAGCAACAGTGGACTCAAATATAGCAACAATTGTTAAGGATGGTGCAGAACCAAGTAGTTTTGTTTTGTTGTATGTACAGTTGCTGTGATTTGGAACCAACCTGATGGCACCTAATAATAATAGCTGTTGAATTTAGCACAGTGTTTAACTGTTGTGCTGCTAACCAATAGTTCAACAGTTTCAGCCTACCAGCTTCTTAGCAGGAAAAAAAAATGTGGCAGTATGCTTCAACAAAGATAGAGCCTTAAACTCTATGGGAAAGTTTTACTCTGTCCTCTGGGGTCACTAGGAGTCTGAGTTGGCTCGACAGCAATGGCTTTAGCTTTTGGAGCTTGGGTAAGTCATGTTATCATTGTGAGACTCATTTTCTTCATCTCTAAAATGGGAATAGTAATAGCACCAAAGGGAGCCTTGCTTGTGTAAATGGTTACAAACTTGGCTGCTAACCAAAACGTTAGCAATTCAAACCCACCAGTGACTACATGGGCAATCTTGGTCCATAAAGATTACAGCTAAGAAAGCCCTAGAGAGCAATCTGCTCTGCCACATGGAGTTGCTTTGAGTCGGAATTGACTTGACGACATAGAGTAATAGTATCTAAGTCATAAGACTGACTGGTTGCTCACACAATTGGGTGAACAATTGATGCAACTAAAGAAATCACAAATGCAAATATTGTCAGATAAAACCTTTGAAGTTGGTATATTTTAAAAAAAAAAAAATCTCGAATAAATATGTCGCCTGGGAGTGAGGGAAACAGCAAATAGTTAATAAACATTTCAGACACATCAACAAAATAATACCTGAGTTGCTAAGAGCTATCCCGGCAAAGGTAAAAACAGGCATTTCAAGTCAGAAAATGGAAGTAGTAAGTAAGCATGGAGGAAGATTTAACATTCAGTAAAAGAAATACAAATGAAAACAATATCTTCTATCTATAAATTTAAAAAAGTAAAATGGCAATATTCAATGATTATGAAGTTTTAGTAATACTAGTCTGGTCGTTTGTAACTGGCAGAAATATATTACTATAAACATTTTGGAAAGCAATTGAGTTATGATATATTAAGCTTCTTAACAATGAAAATATACTTATGCCAGCAATGTTATTCTTAGGAATTGGTTAAGGAAATAAAGTTTATAAAATCTCCATCTGAAACGCACACACACTAAAAAGGCTACATGTGGAAAGCGTTCAACACAGAATTATTTTCAGCAATAAAAAATGTCCAACAACAGATGAATGTCATATAAATAATGATAAATTGATTCAGTGTCATGGCATCCCATCATTAAGTAACTATGAAAATGCTGAAACAAGTACTTTATGATACAGTAAGTTTACAAGCAGTCTGCAAAATTAAATTTAAAGTGTGATAAATTTAAAGTGTGCATCTGGGCTTGATGAAAGCTTATCAGAAAATATAGGAAACTAAAAACAGTTGTTTTGATAAAAGAGAAACTTCACTGAGTGCCTACCATATGAAAGACACCATGCCAAAGGCTTGCACATACATTAACTCTCAATTCCCCAATTCTCCCCAAAGCCCTGTGAGGTAGGGTTGTTTTTCCCACTTGACAAATAAGACAATTGAGGCACTGACAGGGACAATAACCTACCTGAGGTAGCACAACTAATAAGTCACTGATGTCAACCCTGATGTACGGTGCTCTTTCCAATGTATCTGTAAAATGGATGGGGTTCAGGTTGCCTTTTCTTTCTTTTAAAACATTGCCTTTGGTGTATAAGTGTCATTTGTGCAATAAAAACACAAAAGAAAACCCAAAACTATCTCAGGAAGCAATTCAGCCTCAGCTCCTTCAAAGACATTCAAGGATCATGAGCCCCACCCTGCTAATGACTGCCTTCCATGGTTTGGTCCAAACTATACCAGGAAACAAACCTACTGGCTCATGAAGAGCTATATCTTCTCTCCCTGCTGGCATTTCTTCCACTCTCCTCACCAACGCTAACCTCAAGTTCAGCAGTTCGAAACTACCAGCCGTTTCATGAGAGAAAGATAAGGCTTTCTGCTTCCATAAAGATTTACAGCTTCAGAAACCCTATACAGGGTCACTATGAGTCGGAACCAACTCCATGACACACTAACATCACCACCACCACCTCACTAAGACCCCTCTCGTCCCAGGCCCCATCCCTACAAGGGGAATTCTGGATACCTCTGCAATGGGGTCCCAGCAGTGTCGCCGAGTGGAAATTATATTTCTACCCTAAAGAAGGCCTAGTAAGCTGATGAATGGAATTAGAGTAATATTGTAGCAAAGTCCACAATGTGTCCTGATTCAGTGCACCTGGAGGAACTCCACACAGTCCTGAGAGCATTCAACAGGGTTGCTGGGCCTCCTTAAGAAGGTGACTTTTTCTGATGAGATCCGGAGGACAGGCAAAGAACAGAAGGAAGAGGAAGTCACAGGGGTAAAAGTCCTGAAGCAGGAAACAACAGGGACTTCCTAGGAATGAAATAAAAGAAGCCACTGTGGTCAGAATGCATTAAAGATAAAGTGAATTAAAGACGAGTCCAGAACAATACTAGTAAGGCATGCTTACCATGGAATATTCAATCATTCAAAATCCAAAGGGCAACATTTTCCTAAGGGCAACATTTTCCTAAGGGCAAAGGTGAGAAGGGACGAGAAGGTGGGTGGAATGGAAACAGGAACCACAGGGAGGAAGCAAGGTGATATTAAGAAATAAGACTGCTTTAAACTTTGGAAGGTAAAGGTAAATTTCAAGGTAATCACAAGCTAACAAATTTACTCAAAAAAAGAAGAAAATATATACTCAGTAAACACAAAATCAACAACAACAAAATACGTTTTTAAAAAACAAACAAAAAGAATTCAGCAGAAACAAAGAAATTGTCAACACCACAAACACACACACACAAGCATAACAAGATGAACTCCTACCTATCAATAATCACATGGAATGTAAATGACCTAAGTGCACCAGTAGAAAGAGAGCAGCAGAAAAAAAAAAAAAAAAAAAAGCAATCAATGTGCCGTCTGCATAAGACACACCTTAGACACAAAGACATAAATAATCTAAAACTCAAGAGATGGAAAAATATATTTCAAGAAAACAATTACCCAAAAAAGAGCAAGGATGGTAATATTAATCTCTGATAAAATAGACTTGAAGGTAAAATCCACCATAAAAGATAAGGAAGGACATTATATAATGATATATAATCCACCAAGAGAACAGAAGTATAATAAATGTATACGTACCCAGAGACAGAGCTCCAAAACTCACAAAAAAAACTCAAACAGCATTGAAAAGAGAAAAAGTTTTACAATAATAATAGGAGGTTTTGGCATACCGTTTTTTGATACTAGAAAGAAATTCAACAAAGATACAGAAGATCTAAACAATACAGTCAATCAACTCGACCTCATATATAAGGGTAAATTCAAAACAATTGCTACAAACTCATGTTGTTCTTGAGAGCTGCCGAGTTGATTCTGACTCCCAGTGACCCTGTATAGAATTTCCAAGCAGTGACTAGTGGGTTTGAACTGCCGACCTTCTGATTTGCAATTCAGTGCTTATCCTACTGTCCCATACCAGGAGTCCTACAAACCCATGTTGTTGTTGTTAAGTGCAGTGTAGTCAGTTCTGACTCATAGCCATCCTTTATAGGGTTTCCGAGGAGTGCCTGGTGAGTTTGAACCTCAACCTTTTGGTCCAGTGTTTCTCCTACAGTGCCACACCAGGTCTCCACACAAACTCATAGAAACCGTTATTAAACAAAAATTCCAGAATGTGAAGCTATTGTTTTTCAATAAATCCTCCATCTAGGTCTATACACTTTTTTTTTTTTTTTTAACTTTTTATTGTGAATTGGGTTCAGGTTTACAGAGAAGATCATCAGTTTTATATTCAACAATTTACGCACATTTTGCTTCATTTTGTTGATTGCAATCCCCAAAATGTAACATCACTGATCTCACACATACAAGTATTTCCTGTTTCCATTTCTCCTTCCTAACTTCCTGAATGGTGTGCTTGGAGAAATGCTGCCTTTTTAACATCAAATAATTGATTATTCTAAGATGTGCTTGCCTTACTAGTGTTTTTGTTCCTTTTATAGACCTGTCTATTGTTTGCTGAAAATAGAGCCATGGTAGAGAATTCAGTTCCAAGTCTAAAAGGTGAGTGAAGACCATAGTCTCAGGTGATCCACCAGTTTCTAAATGACCGCTTGTTGTTGTTAAGTACCATGGAGTCAGTTCCGACTCATAGTGACCCTGCACAGGGTTTCCAAGGCTGTAAATCTTTACGGGAGCAGAATGCCTCATCTTTCTCCCTTGGAACAGCTGGTAGTTTCGAACTGCTGACCTTGAGGTTGGCAGCCCGATTCTTAACCACTACGCTACCTGAGCTCCTTAAAATGACCACTTAGCCTCATCTTTTTTTATGATTTTGAATTTTGTTTCACATTTTTCTCCTACTCTATCCAGGGTGTCGAACATTGTCTTTGTGAATTGTTGATGTTGTTGTGCCATAGAGTCGGGACCGACTTATAGCAACCCTATGCAAAGCAGAACTCAACACTGCCCAATCCTGGGCCAACCTCACAACATTTGTTACATTTGATCCCATTGACGCTGTCACTGTGCCAATCCATCTCAATGGGGGTCTTCCTTTTTTTCTATGACCCTCCACTTTACCAAACATGATAATTCTTCTCCAGGGACTGGTCCCTCCTGATAATATATCTAAGGTATGAAAGATGAAGTCTGGCCACCCTGGCTTCCAAGGAACACTCTGGCTGTAATTCTACCAACACAGATTTGTGTATTCTTTTGGCAGTTCATGGTACTTTTAATATTCTCCTCCAACACCATAACTCAAATGCATCAATTCTTCTTTGGTCTTCATTATTCACTATCCAATTTTCACATGCATATGAGGTTACTGGAAATACCATGGTTGCATCAAACTGACATCTTTACTCTTCATCAATTTAAAGAGGTCTTGTGCAATACATTGTTTCATTTCTTGACTGCTGCTACCATGAGTGTTTATGGTTGATCCAAGCAAAATGAATCATTGACAACTTCAACCTTTTCTCCATTTATATGGATGTTATTTATGGGTTCAGTGATGAGGATTTTTGTTTCCTTTGCATTGAGGTGCAACTCATACTGAAGGCTGTGGTCTTTTTAAGTATTTTATTCAGCAAGCAAGGTTGTATCATCTGCATACCACATGTTGTTAATGAGCCTTCCTCCAATACTGATACTATGTTTTTGTTTCATATAATCCAGCTTCTCTGATTATTTGTTCAGCATACAAATTGAATAAGTATGGTGAAAAAATACAATCCTGGCACACACCTTTCCTAATTTTAAATCATTTGGTGTTCTCTTGTTCTGTTCAAACAACTGCCTCTTGGTCTATGTACAGATTCCTCATGAGCATAATTCTTTCAGAACACTCATACTTCGAAGTGTTGTCCATAGCTTGTCATGATCCACACAATCAAAAACCTTTGTGTA
>NW_006410248.1:6508-6973 GCF_000296735.1 Chrysochloris asiatica | reverse complement strand
TCTACCTTTCCCTCACCCTCTGGAACTAGGCTCCCTCTTGAAAGCTTGTAAGCTAGTCACTTCTTGCCCTTGTAGCCCCCTCCACTTTTTGGGTAGCCAATGTCTAAGTCGCCCATCTCTGTCAACCCTGTGTACCAAGGGGGTGGGAATGATCCTCACTGTAAAGACTTGTTCCCTCTTTTGAGCTACTACATCCATAAGTATAGGTCAAGTTCATCAAATTGTAGCAGACTATTCTTTTTTCCCCCTCTTCTTCTTCTAGTTGAATTCTGATCATCCAGCCATTGAAGCCAGGTCAAGTGGGTACCATCTGCAAGTATGGGTGTATGGGTGTTCTTGTACCTCTCCCCTCACTTCATATCAGCTGGACACTTCACTCACTGCTCTAGTCCTCTGTGGCTATGTCACTGTCTCGACCCAAGAGTCCCTAGGTCTTGCCACACTTCTGGCCAACCAAGTCACAAT
>NW_006410248.1:3354-4218 GCF_000296735.1 Chrysochloris asiatica | reverse complement strand
AACAGACCCATAACAAAAGAAGAAATCGATCAGGTCATCAAAAAACTCCCAACCAAAAAACGTCCAGGCCCAGATGGCTTCACTGGTGAGTTCTACCAAACATTTATGGAAGAGCTGTCATCAATTCTACTCAAATTATTCCAGAATATAGAAGAGGATGGAAAATTTCCCAGTACATTTTATGAAGCAAGCATAATGTTCATACCCAAACCAGGGAAGGATGTCACTAAGAAAGAAAATTATAGAACAATATTCCTCATGAACATAGATGCAAAAATTCTCAACAAAATCCTAGCCAACATAATCCAACAACACATCAAAAAGATAATATATCATGATGAAGTGGGACTCATATAAGGGATGCAAGGATGGTTCAACATTAGAAAAACTATCAACGTTATCCACCATATAAATAAGAAAAAAAGAAAAGAATCACATGATCATATCGATTGATGCAGAAAAAGCATTTGACAAAATCCAACATCCATTCTTGATAAAAACACTCAATAAAATAGGAATTGAATGGAAATTCCTCAACATAATTAAGAGCATATAGGCAAAACCAACAGCCTACATTACTCTCAATGGAGAGAAACTGAAAGTCTTCCCTCTGTGAACAGGGACCAGACAAGGATGCCTTTTGTCACCACTCCTATTCAATATTGTGCTGGAAGTCTTAGCAAGAGCTATATGGCAAGACAGGGAAATTAAAGGCATCCGAATTGGCAAAGAGGAAGTAAAACTCTCTCAATTTGCAGACAATATGATCCTATACTTAGAAAACCCCAAAGGCTCAGTAAAAAAGCTACTAGACCTCATTGGAAGATTCAGCAAAGTGGCAGGATATAAGATCAACATACATAA
>NW_006410248.1:0-1589 GCF_000296735.1 Chrysochloris asiatica | reverse complement strand
CATGGGGAGGTGATAGTCTCTTCAACAGATGGTGCTGGCAGAACTGGAAAGCAATATTTTAAAGGTTGAAACAAGACCTTCACCTCACACCTTACACAAAACCCAACTCATCTTGGATTAAAGACCTAAATGTGAATCCCAGAATTATGAAGGCCATCAATAAAAAAATAGGGACAAATGTGAGGGCGCTAATTCAGGGAATATACAGACTACCAAACATTTTGAAATCTATACAAACAAAAGTAGAGAAAATAGATGAGTGAGACATACTAAAAATTTAAAACTTATGTGCATCAAAAGACCTTACCAGAAGAGTAAAATGGGAACCCACAGAATGGGAAAAAAATCTTTTGAAATGACACATCAGACAAGGGACTTATTTCTAAAATATATAGGAAACTACAATACCTTTACAAGAAAAAGACAAATAACCCAATTTAAAAATGGGCACAGGACATGGACAGACACTTCACCAAAGAGGCCATCCAGACAGCCAACAAACATGAAGAAATGTTCACGATCACTAGCCATTAGAGAGATGCAAATCAAAAGAACAATGAGGTATCATCTTACACCAACAATAACAGCAAAGATCAAAAATCAGATTCAAAATGACAAATACCAGTCCAGTTTAACTCACTAATACCTAGGATATCGATGTTTATGTGTTCCATTTCATTTTTGACAATTTTCAATTTTCCTACATTCATACTTCCTACATTCCATGTTCCTATTATTAATGGATTTTTATAGCTGTTTCTCTTCATTTTCAGTTGTGCCCCATCAGCAAATGAAGGTCCCAAGAGCTTTATTCCATTTGCATCATCAGGGTCAAATCTACTTTGAGGAGGCAGCTCTTCCCCATTGTATTTTGAGTGCCTTCCAACCTGAGGGGCTCATCTTCTGGCACTATATCTGACTATATTAGAATATAGTGCTCTTCATCATGTTTCAACATTCAGTTATCTGGTGCTGACAGTGTTCTACTGCTATTCATAAGGTTTTCATTGACTAAATATTTGGAAGTTGTTCATCTCTCCTTCCTAGTCTGTCTTTGTCTGGAAGCTCATCTGAAACGTATCCACCATGGGTTACCCTGCTGGATATTTAAAATATCCATGGCATAGTTTCCAGCATCACAGCAACAAACATGCCAACACAGTATGGCAAACTGACAGAAGAGTGGTGAATTTGTGAAAATACGCTAATTGCAAGCCATATACTTTTATGCGGTGGAAACTTTTGTGAATTGACTGAAGGTTTACAGAGCAGATTGTTTTGCATTCAACATCATATACTTTGTTTCATCCAAATGATTACAATCTCCTCCATGTAACAACGGTTATCCTACTTCCTCCCTGGGGTTCTTATCTGTATTCCACCCTCCTTCCCATCCCTACTCAACTTTGTCCTTAGATAAGTGTTGATCTTGAATGGTTGAATGGTTAACGATTCTATGGTGGACATATATTACTAGTGCTGTTTCCCTCTTTATATACCTATCTACTGCTTGGCTGAAAATTGGGCCACGAGGATGAGTTTCTTTCCAGACCTAAAAGGTGGCTGACCTGGCTTCAATGACTGGATGA
>NW_006410247.1:15311-16413 GCF_000296735.1 Chrysochloris asiatica | reverse complement strand
TTGTTGTTGTTGTTGTTGTTGTTGTTAAGTGCCATCAAGTTGGTTCAGTCTCATAATTACCTGGCATAGGTTTTTTGAGGAGCAGCTGGTGGGTTTGAACCTCCAACCTTGCAGTTAGCAGTCCAGTGCTTGTTCTAAAATACTGGTGGCATAGCTTCAAGCATGACAGCAATATACAAGCACCACAGTATGGCAAACTGACAGGTGAGTCGTGGCTCTAAAAATTAGAATATTCTAAATAAATCATTTAAATTTCTTAATAGTGTAATACATAACATAATGCCACAGCAATTTTCCTACCATTGTCTTATTTTGATCTTCAAAATATCTTTTAACATTGCTGTAGATGTTAGGACCATTGAGTCAGTTCCACCTCATAGCAACCCAGTATAGAATTTCAGAGGAGCATCAGGTTGGTTTGAACTGCTGAACTTGCAGTAAGCAGTCCAATTCTTTTGACATATATTGCTAATATTGACCCCTTCCCAATACTCCTAGAAAGGGAATGCTTGGTCCAAGGATACAGCACATAAGCGATGCAGACAAGGTACCCAGAAACGCTCTTGATGTCAAGTTCATTGCTCATTCTACTATATTGTTGTATGTCTTGTATTTACATGTGAAAATTCTAAGAAACTGTACTTCAGATGTAAAGCCAAGCAAGCACTTGAGCAATAGGTTCCTTGTCCCTGATGCACAACCCATTAAAGGTTATTTCTGAGCAAGTTGGTAACTGAATGGGTAGAGCAGGAATCCTCATTCCTTGCTTAAGTAGGTGGAAAGCACCAAATAGTTTTTTGCTTATAACTACGGTTTCCAACTTCTGGAGAATATTATTATTATAAGACTTATCTAAGAATTTTTTTTTTCATCTTCCATCATTTTTTTCCCCATAGCCTTATTTTTTTTTTTTTTTAAGGTTTTTATTGTGGATTGAGTGAAAGTTTACAGGGCATATCATCACTTTTACATTCAACAAATCGTATACCTTGTTTCATTACATTGGTTATAATCCCTTCCATGTACCATCAGTTAACAGTATTACTCTCTAGCAACTTGAGCTTTTTTGTGTTTTCTTTTTTAATAGCTTTCTGTGTTTCTA
>NW_006410247.1:4755-12731 GCF_000296735.1 Chrysochloris asiatica | reverse complement strand
GTTCTTCTATCATAGTAGTGTTGAGAGATTTATCTTCCAGCTTACTAGTTCTGGCTTCTATCTCTTCAATTCTATTCCTTTGCCCTTTCAGAGTATTGTCCATTTCTGATATTCTATTATTAATCATTTGGACCTCTTTCTGTAGGTTTGAATTGTTTCCAATGCTGTATCTATCTTATTTTATTGTTCCTATAACACTTTCCTGAATTCTTCCTTATTTTTCTCAACTCCATTGTATAGTGTTTTGATATACTTTCTAATCATTTTTCTGAATTCCTTCTCAGGCATTTACAAAGCCTTCCCATCTTCCAGTATGGAGTGTAGGTCTCCTTCCAGCTCATTTGCCTGAGTCACTATCTCGTTTCTGGACATGTGCAGATATGGTCATCTGCTTCTGTTTTTTGGGCATAGTCAGGGGTTATCTCTGGCCTTAATACTTAGAGGGTATGGATTTTGGTATTTTTTATGCTTTCTGTTTGCCTCCAGGTAGATGTGATCAGGAAATGGGCTTCCCTTTTCACTGTTCTTCCTGAGAAATTTCAAGATGCCACTGTTGGTCGTTTTGATGTAACTTAGGATTTAATTTTTGGCTTATTTCCTTTTTTGTCTGTTTTCCTGCTCCACAATCTCCGTTCAGGCCTTTTTTCTAGTTGTAAACAGTTCAGGGCCGCCTGTGGCCATTTGGTTTTCATTGAAGCTGTCTCTTTAAATTTTGAGGAGATCTGTGTGCATCCTAGTAGAACCCTCTGAGGGTGGGGCTTGGGTGCCCACTAGCTCAGGCACCCATATAGTCACCAGAATGGAGGTGTGCAGACAGAACGGGACCAATGAACAGATACCAAAAGAAAAGAATGTCCACACCTTTATGTCCGTGGTTTTGCCAGGCATCTGTGGCCACTCCAATCCTTCTCCCGCTTGGTCTTACCCAAGGTGGCAGCTCCTGGAGCAGCCGACTAGAAAACAATGGATTTTTTGCTTCTGCCACAAATTCCCCAGCTGTAGGCCTTCCAACCTTTTAAATATTCCTTTATATGTGGTTCAGAGTTCTGGGACCATCCCCTGAGCCTGCTTGTTTGGGTATTCTGCATTGTTGTTGTTGGAACTTATCAATGCACTTCCACCAGATCCGCCATCTTGTTTGTTCCCTAAGAAACTTTTAATACAAAGGAACTTCTTACACCATTATCTAGTAGAGGGAATTGGATTTGAGTTTCTAGCTGCCAGTTCTTATCATTAGTTTTCTATTGTCAACTAAAGTTCACCTTCCCCTTTGCAAAAAGTGACAAACTATCACTCCAAAAGTACTCTCTACTCCTCAGTTGGATTCAATAATTCATTATAATGATCACACAGAACTCAGACTACATACTCACAATTGTGGGGTTTATTAGGGAAGTTGTTATTATTGCTGGTGCAGAATCACCTCCAACTCATAGTGATGCTGTGCACAACAGAATGAAACACTTGAATCCATTGTTACTTCCACTGTGCCAATCCATCTCATTGGGGGGTCTTCTTTTTTGTTAATCTTCCACTTTACTAAGTATAATGTCCTCTCCGAGGCCTGATCCTTCTTGATAATATGTCTGATGTATGAGAAACAAATTCTCATCATCTTGGCTTCTAAGGAGCATTCTGACTGTACTTTCAACTCAGATTTGTTTGTTCTTCTAGCAGTCCATTGTTACTTTCAATATTCTTTTCCAACACTATTATTCAAATGCATCAATTATTCTATAATCTTCTTTATTCACTGTCCGACTTTCACATGCATCTGAAACTTTCACATGCTATTGAAACTACCATGGCTTGGGTCAGGCCAAGGTATTTAGTCCTCAAATTGACACTTGTTCTTGAACACTTTAGAGAGGTCTTATGAAGCAGCTTTGTCTAATTCATTGTTGTTTGTTATTTTGATTGCTGCTTTCATGAGTGTTGATTGTATATCCAAGCAAAATGAACTCTTAGATAATTTCAATCTTTTCTCATTTGTCATGATGTTATTTGTTGGTCTAGTTGTGAGGATTTTTGTTTTCTTTACATTGAGGTGTAATGCAAACTGAAGGCTGTGGTATTTTATGTCCTCTTCACTTTCAGCAAGCAAGGTTGCATCAGCTGCATATTACAGGTTATTAATGAGTCTTCCTCCAACCCCAATCAAGCTCTTCTTCATTGAATCCAGCTATTCAGATTATTTGCTCAGCATACAGATTGAGTAAATATGATGAAATAAAGAAAAGATTGAAGTTGTCCAAATCTTGATAGTTGATCCAAGAAGATTTCATTCTTCTTGGATCAACTATCAATACTCATGGAAGCAGCAGTCAAGAAATCAGACTACATATTGCATTAGGCAAATCTGCTGCACAAGACCTTTTTAAAGTGTTGAAGAGCAAAAATGTCAGCTTTAGGACTAAGGTGAGCCTGACCCAAGCCATAGTATTTTCAATAACCTCGTATGCATATGGAAGCTGGAGAGTGAATAAGGAAGACTGTAGAAGAATTGATGTTTTTGAGTTATAGTGTGGGAAGAGAATATTGGAAGTGCCTTGGGCTGCCAAAAGAACCAACAGATCTGTGTTGGAAAAAATGCAGCCAGAGTGCTCCTTGGAGGCCAGGATGGCCAAACTTTGTCTCTCATAGTTCGGACATATTGTCAGGTGGGACCAGTCCCTAGAGAAGGATATCATGTTTGGTAAGGTGGAGGGTTGGAGAAAAAGAGGAAGATCCCCAGTGAGATGGATTGGCAAAGTGGATCAAGCATGGCAATGGTAGTGAGGTTGGCCCAGGATCAGGCAGTGTTTTGTTCTGCTGTGCATAAGATCACTATGAGTCAGTACCGACTTGATGGCACCTAACAACAATACAGCCCTGGTACACAACTTTCCTGATTTAAAGCACTCATTATCCCTTTTTTCTGTTTGAATAAGTGTCTCTTGGTCTATATACAGGTTCCTCATGAATACAATTCTAGAATACAAGTGTTCTAGAATGCTCATTCCTCACAATGTTATCCATAGCTTCTTATGATCCACACAGTTGAAACTTTTTGCATAGTCAATAAAGCACAGGCAATCATTTTTCTAGTATCCTTTGTTTTCAGTTGAGTTCCATCCGACATCACCAATGATATCCCTAGCTCCACATCTTCTTCTGAATCTTGCTTGGGTTTCTGGCAGTGCCCTGTCAATGTTGTAGCTATTCTTGAATTACCTCCAACAAAATTTTTATTGCATGCTATGTTAATGATACTGTTCAATGATTTCTGCATTGCATTGGGCCACCTCTCTTTGGAATGTGCACAAATATGCATCTCTTCCAATCGATTGGCCAAGTAACTGTCTTCCAAATTTCTTGGCATAGGTGAATGAGCACCTCCAGTGCTGTATTATTGTCCTGAAATATTTCAATTTGTATTGTGTCAATACCTGGAGCCTGGTCTTTTACCAATACCTTCAGTACAACTTAGATTTCTTCCTTCAGTACCATCTGTTCTCAATCATATGCTACCTCTTGAAATGGTTGAACATTGACTCATTTTGGTATAGTGACTCTGTGTGTATATCTTTCATCTTCTTTTTTTTTTTTTAACTTTTTATTGTGAACTGAGTAAAGGTTTGCAGATAAGACCATCAGTTTTACATCCAATAAACGATACTTTCTGTTTCATGTCAATGATTGTAAACCCCTCCATGCAACAATAATTATCCTGATTCCTCCCTGTGGTTCTTATTTGCATTCTACTCAACTTTCCATCCCTTCTTAACTTTGTCCATGGTAAATGGTTCCCTTTTGATTTAGGAAGACTGACCACTCCATGGTAAGCAAACTTTACTAGTGTTTCTGTCTCCCCTATATACCTAATTTTGCTTGGTTGAAAACTGAACCAAATGTGAACAGTAATCAAGGGTCATAGTCTTAGGCTCCTCGAGTCTCTTTCTGATGCCCAGGTTTTTTAAATATTATTTTGTGCTTTCTTTCATATTTTCTCCCAGTCTTTCTGGGAACTTCTAATGTGATCCCTTTCAGAGAAAGGACATATGAAAACCAATGTGCATACTTTGAGACCATAAGAACTAGATGGTTTCCAGACAACACTACCAATTTCTCTGAAATGCACACTCTAACCAGTGTAGAGATGCTAAAGAAATGGAAGAAATTAGACAGAAAATTTCAAAGGGCAGCTTGAGAAGACACAATCAAATATTATAATGAAAATGTGTAAATACCTGGAGTTAGAAAACCAAAAGGGAAGCACATGCTCAACATTTCTTAAGCTGAAAGAACTGATGAAAAAATTCAAGCCTCAACTTGCAATATTGAAGGACTTCACGGGGAAAATATTTAATGATGCAGAAAGCATCAAAAGATGATGGAAGGAGTCTCAGAGACATCATGGTCAATTGGCATAATATAGTCTGCAAAAATACAACGTTCTACATCCTACTTTGGTGAGTAGTATCTGGGATATTAAAAACTCATGATTGGCCATCTAAGGTGAAGCTATTTGGTCTCCAAAGAGAAATAAGAGTGATGAGAATTGAAGATGCTTAGAATCAATTAGTCCAACAGATTAATGGAACATATGAACATCAATGTCCATGACTCTGAGACCATAAGAACTAGATGGTTTCCGATATCCACTTTGATCTTTTATTTCTTCCCTGTCTTTTTAATGACGTTTTCCTTTCTTGATGTCATCCGCAGCTCTTCTGGTCTTCAGTATTTAGTGTCAGATGCATCAAATCTGTTTTTGAGATGGCCTCTAAATTCAGGATAGGTTATATTTTGGCTCTCATGGATTTCATTTCATTTTCTTCAGCTTTAGCCTGAAGTTTCATATGTGCAAGTGATGGTCTCTTCCACAGTCAGTCCCTGGCTTTGCTTTGGCTGATGACATTGAGCTTTTCCAAAGTTTCTTCCCACAGATGTAATGAATTTGGTTCCTATGAATTCCATATCATGAGGTCCTTTTATGTTGTTTCAGAAAGTTATTTGCATCATTGGTCTTGCAAAATTCTATTATGTTATCTCCAGCATCTTTCCTATCATCATAGCCATATTTTCCAACTACTGACCCTCTTTGTTTTCAACCTTCACATTCCAATCAGCAGTAATTATCAGTGCATTTAGATTGCATGTTTGATCAATTTCAGATTGAAGAGTTTTGTAGAATTGTTCAATTTCATTATCATTAACTTTATTGGATGCTATGTGAATTTGATTAATACTGGTATTAACTGGTCTTCCTTGTAGATATATGGATATTCTATCACAGAGAGCATTGCATTGTATTTCAAGATAGACCTTGAAATGTTCTTTTTGATGATGAATTCAGTGCCATTCCTCTGTCATTCCTGACATAGTAAATTATATGACTCTCAGATTCAAAATGGCCAATTCTAGTCCATTTCAGCTCACTAATGCCTAGAATATTGATGTTTATCTGTTCCATTTAATTTTTGACAGCTTCTGGTTTTCCTTGATTCATACTTTGTACATTCCATGTTCTGATTATTAATTAATGTTTGCAATTGTTTCTTCTCATTTTGATTGTGCCTCCTAAGCAAATGAAGGTTCTGAAAGTTTTACTCCATTCATGTCATCACTGTCAACTCCACTTTGAGGAAGTAGTTCTTCCCCAGTTGTATTTTGAGTGCCTTCCAACCTGAGAAGCTTGTCCTCCAGTTGTATATATGACAGTATTGTGGTGCTATTCATGTTTCATTTTACAACTATGTCATTAATGTTCCCCTGCTATTCATAGGTTTCAGTGGCTAAACATTCAGAAGTAGTCTGCCCTTTGGTACTTAATACTAATGGCATAGCTTCCAGCAACACAGCAGCACAAAAGCCAGCGCAGTACAGCAAACTGACAGATGAAAGGTGGATTAGGAAAGCTAACAGGTTACCTATCAGGGTCAGAAATGTTCATGATACAGCTCTTCCAATCAAGACAGTCTCTCCACTGCTGTGCCTATAGACAGGCATCTCTCTGTCCCTCAGTATTTGGCCTGGTGTCTGCTATAGCAGTGTTACAAATCTCTCATAAGGCTGCTAATAAGGGTCCAAAAGGCAGCCTACTCATCATAAGCCTCCTTCTGAAGGCTTCGGTGCTAGTTCTGTGATTCAGCAAACCTAGCTCCTTCACTTAAATGTTTGGATGCATCCCACTAAGCAATCTTGCCTCCTGCCTAAGTCGCTTACCTTTACTTGCACTATAGACTGGGAAGCCCACCAATTTGTCTTTTTTTTAGTTTTTAAGATTTGTGAATTATGTGGGTTTACATGGCAGAACATCAGTTTTACATTCATCCTATTGTATTTCATTTCAATGCTACGATTACAATCCCCTCCATGCAAAATCAAACAACGAAACAGTATACCCCACAGGCCTACCCCCTGGCCATCAGCACAAGCAAAATGAAGTATTTGACAACTGCAGTCTTTTCTCCATGTATCATGATGTTATTTATTGGTTGCGTTGTGAGGATTTTTGTGTGTTTTTTTGTGTTGTTGGGTGTTTTGTTTTGTTTTGTTTTGTTTTGCATTGAGGTGTAATCTATACTGAAATCTGTCGTCTTTGATCTTCATCAGTAAGTGTTTCAAGCCCTCTTTGCTTCTAGTAAGCAAAGTTGTATCATCTGCATATCACAACTTATTACTGACTTTTACTCCAATTATGATGCCGCTTTCTTCTTCATGTAATCCAGTTTCTCAGATTGTTTGTTTAGCATACATATTGAATAAGTATGGTGAAAGAATACAATCCTACCACACACCTTTCCTGGTTTCAAACCATTCAGTATCCCTTTGTTCTCTTCTAAAAACTGCCTCTTAGGCTATGTACATATCCTACAAGAGTACATTTAAGTGTTCTGGAATACTCATTCTCCACATTGTTGTCCATAGAATGTCATGACCCACACAGTCAAAAGTCTTGGTGTAATCAACAAAGCACAGGTAAACATCTTTCTGATATCCGCTGCTTTCAGTCAAGATCCATCTAATGTCAGCAATGATATCCCTTGTTCCACATCCTCTTCTGAATCCAGCTTGAACATCTGACAGTAGTACTGTTGCAGATGTTTTTGAATTATCTTCTGCAAAATTTTACTTGTACGTGATCTATATATATTTTAATTTTTACTGTGAATTATGTGGGTTTACATGGGCGATCATTAGTTTTACATTCATTCTATCATATTTTGTTTCATTGCAATGGTTACAATCCCCTCCATGCATCATCAAATAACCAAAGGGTATACACCACAGGTCTGACCCCTGGCCATCAGCATACAGCCCCTCTCTCTCTCTAAGTCCAGTGTCCCCACCACTCATCTGTCTACGTCATCGTCTCTGTCTGCATTTCTGGCATCACTGCTTCTCTGGGTAGGGTCCCACACTCTGCTTTTCTCACTTGATGGTCCCAGGGACCTCTGCTCCTGGACTAAAAAATCAATCACTCCCCTCCTTTTGTTACAAAACATCTACGTTTACATTTCCAACCCTCACAGCCAGTCCTGATAGCAATTATTCACTATTGTACCACAAGAGTCTTATCCCCATCTCCTTTCATTAGCCCCGTCACAACACATTGGAAACCATTCAGTGAAGATTCTACCTTCCCCCACCACATATGGAACTAGGCTCCCACTTGAAAGCTTGTAAGCCAGTCACTTCTTGTCTTTGTACCCATTTTGGGTAGCCAATGTCTAAGTTGCCCATCCCTATCAACCCTGTGTACCGAGGGGGTGGGAGTGATCCTCACTCTAAGATTTGTTCCTTTTTTGAGCTACTACATCCATAATATAGGTAAAGTTCATCAAATTGTAGTGGATTACTCTTTTTTTCCCTTTTTTCTTCTCTAGTCGAGTTCTGATCATCCAGTCATTGAAGCCAGGTCAAGCGAATACTATGTCGGGGACCGGCCTCGACATTGGGGTTCAGTTCACGAGGAGGGGATACCTGACGGC
>NW_006410247.1:2456-3541 GCF_000296735.1 Chrysochloris asiatica | reverse complement strand
GGATTCACAGAAGTCTATTAAATGTGGTCAGACTTAGCTCCCAATTTCATTGCTGCTTTTCTTCTCTTCCCATTATCAGTAACCAACGTAGTCACCAGCCATACCACATGCCTCCTCGTGAATTCCCCTTGAGTCTTAATCTTGGAAGGGGGTTTGCCCTGAGGGAAACCAACCACTTGCCTTGATGGCTCCCGGGTGAACAGCTTGCTTGTTCTTGTAGTAGTCAATCATACTGCTGTTATTGTTTTTTATTTTTCCTGCCTGTCTTTTTTCACAAAGTATCTTCTGTTCTTCTAGCCAGTCCAGGCTGGTCTACTTGTCCTTTCAAGTGGAAATTTCCCACCTCAGATGATTCTGGATGGGGTTCAGGATTCCACATAGGGTTTTATGCAATGCAAAGTCTCCACAGGAAGCCTCTTTTCACTGGGCAACTTCTAGCCCTCTTTAAGGTATTCCAATCAGTTATAGGCTGAAGACAGACTTACAAGCTTTCTATTGTGCTGTTTCTGGCTATTCCTTTCTCTCTCCCTCAAGTGTCTATTGTACAATAGTGGGCAAAGGAAACGAAGATTCAAAAGACAGTCAAGCATCTTAACATTATTCCCCTCTTTTACCCATTCAAACCATGCCTCAATTCCTGTGTCCTGGAGCCCTGGTGTTCCAGGGTTGTGCATACATCATCATTTAACTCTGTTCTATGTAGTCCATGCAAACCTGCCTAACTGTTCTCTCATTTGCCTTGTTCTTCCATGCCCCACCCCTTCTTGTGTTTTGCCCCCCTACCCGCCCCACCAGCACCCAAACTATCATGTGTCTATTACTTATTCTGTGCTCTATCTTCCCTTCCTCCCTGCCCTCACCTTACCCCATACATCCTGGTGATCAACAAATATATATATATAATTTGTTGGATTTGGTGGATTCTTTTTCTTAATCTTTTACAATAATGGTCCTATGCAGTATTTCTCCTTTTGTGACTAATTTCACTCAGCATAATGTACTCAGGGTTCAACCATGTTATGTGGTGGCTTGCAGCTTTTTTGTTGTTCTTCAAGGTAACATAGTATTCCATTGTGTGTATGTAC
>NW_006410247.1:0-1011 GCF_000296735.1 Chrysochloris asiatica | reverse complement strand
TAGTTGTGTTTTGTAGTTTTCTTTGTATAGGTCCTTTGTTTCTCTGGTTATGTTTATTCCTAAATATTTCATGCTTTGGGTGGCTATTGTAAATGGTATTGCTATCCTAATGTCCTTTTCAGCACTGTCATTGTTACTATAGAGGAATCCAACCAATTTTTGTATGTTGATCTTATATCCTGACACTTTGCTGAATCGTTCAATGATGTCTAGTAGCTTTTTTACTGAGACCTAGGGGGTTTCTATGTCTAGGATCATATCCTCTGCAAATAGAGAGAGTTTTACTTCCTCTTTGTCAATTTGGATGCCTTTAATTTTTCTGTCTTTCTGTTTGGCTCTTGCTAAGACTTCCAGCACAATATTGAATAGGAGTGGTGACAAAGGGCATCCTTGTCTGGTTCCTGTTTGCAGAGGGAAGACTTTCCGTTTCTCTCCATTGAGAATAATGTAGGTTATTGGTTTTGTATATATGTTCTTAATTATGTTGAGGAATTTTCCTTTGATTCCTACTTTGTTGAGTGTTTTTACCAGGAATGGATGTTGGAATTTTATCAAATGCCTTTTCTGCATCAATCAATATGATCCTGTGGTTCTTTTCTTTTTTCTTATTTATATGGTGAATTATGTTGATCGTTTTTCTAATGTTTGCATCCCTGATATGAATCCTTCTTGATCATGATGAATCCTTCTTAATCTTTTTAATGTACTGTGGGATTCTGTTGGCTAGGATTTTGTTGAGAATTTTTGCGTCTATGTTCATAAAGAATAATGGTCTTTAATTTTCTTTCTTAGTGACATTCTTACCTGGTTTTAGTATGAGGGTTATGTTTGCTTCATAAAATGTATTAGAAAATTTTCCATACTCCTCTTTATTCTGGAATAATCTGAGTAGAATTGGTAACAGCTCTTCTCTGAATGCTTGGTAGAACTCACCAGTGAAGCCATCTGGGCCTGGACTTCTTTTGGTTGGGAGTTTTGGGATGACCTGATCAATTTCTTCTTTTGTTATGG
>NW_006410246.1:15609-16251 GCF_000296735.1 Chrysochloris asiatica | reverse complement strand
AAAAAGTATATTGTCCACCTTTGTTCCAAGGTTCCCGCGGCGTTTTTCTGTGTTTATGCACATTTCAATATAATACTTGAGTTTGTTTTTGACTGGCCTTTCAAATTATCTGTTTCCCTCTTTTATCTCCTCATGTCTTTCAGTTTTAGCATCTCATTGCTGGAGAGCAAGCTTCTAAGTCTCTTCTGACACCTACTTTGTTTTATTCCTTCTTTCTTGTCTTAATGAACTCTTTCTTGTGAATGATGCTCTTGATGCCACTCCACAAATCCTGTGATCTTGAGTCATTAGTGTCTAATGCATCAAGCCTGTTCTTTATATGAACTGTAAATTCAGGTCAGTTATTTTCAAGATCATATTTTAACTCTTGCGAATTTCTTTTAATTTTCTTTAGCTTCAGGCTGAACATCAAAGTGAGCAATTTATGCTCTGTTCCACAATCTGACCCCAGCCTTGTTTGCAATGATGATACTTAGCTTTTCCAAGGACTCTTCTCACATATATTGTTGTTGTTGTGAAGTGCCGTTGAGTCAGGTCCGACCCATAGCGACCCTGTATAGGGTTTCCAAGGAGCAGCTGGTGAACTTGAACTTCTGACTTTGCAGTTCGGCACATTAACCCACAGTGCCACACCGGGATTTC
>NW_006410246.1:12895-14494 GCF_000296735.1 Chrysochloris asiatica | reverse complement strand
GTTTTTTGACTGCTGCTTCCATGAATGTTGATGTTTAAACCAAGCAAAATGAAGTCTTTGACAATATCAACCTTTTCTCCATTTATATGGATGGTGTTTATTGGTCAAGTGGTGAGGATTTTTGTTTTCTTTACCTTGAGATGCAACACATACAGAAGACTGTACTATTTGATCTTCATCAAATATGGTTGCCAATATATCTGTTCCTTTCATCATTCTTATTTCATTTTTATGTGGATTCTGGAATCAGGAATAAAGCTATTTCACTTCTTTTTTAATATATGTATTTATGTATTTTTCTTGACTTTTCTTCAGATCCACTGGACTAAACTCCTGAGAAAGACTTCTTTAAAATATTAAAAACAAACAAAAAAATCAGTACAATATCATTTTGTGGATTAAGGTACTGATGATAAAAGTCATGGCATTTTCAGTAGTCTTATATATACACATATAAAAGCTAGACAAACAATAAGGTGGAATGGGGAATAATTGATGCATTTGAATTACATTGTTACAGAATACTGAATATACTATGAACTGCTAGAAGAGCAAGCTAATTTTTTGGAACCTCTATAACTATGATCACTGGACACTCTTCAGGCCTTAAACTGAACTTATTTATCCTGAGGCTGAACTTTCAGTAGAAAATAGGAAGACCTGTAAAATGAACAACATCAGGGAGGTACATTCTCCTTAGAACAATCAAACATATGACTTCAATAGGGAATCACTTGCTCAGAAATAAAGCAGAATGAATGAAGAGATAGGAAAGATAAGAATTGAAAAGGTAAACTTGAGGAGGAAGCAGGAAGAGTGTTGTTACATTATGCAAAATGCAATCACTGTTACAAAACAATATGTGTATAGAATGTTGAATATAAAACTGATTTGCTTTTAAAACTTTTAACTAAATCAATATGATTAGAGTCTTAAAAGTATGTTGTTGTAGTTGGTATTGTTAGCTGCAGATGAGTGAGAACTGACTTGTAGTTCTGTGCATGGTTGCCTTCTGCACAACAGAATGAAAGACTGTCCAATCCTGTGCCATCATACTCCTTCCTAATCATGTCACTTCTAAAGGAATCAACGACTGTCTGTTTAAAGTCTAACTTGATCCGTTAGCTCTTGAGTTTTCATCCTTGGAATTGTGCCAAGCAATGTACCTTGCAAATTAGTCCTCCAGGATAATTAAATGTTGCATCATTTAAATCCCCTGTATATGAGATGTCGTGAAATTATTAGATTCAGAGACAAGGCGTGCTCTGCTCTGTTCATGTTTATAATAACTCTCCAGTATTTATTAGCCATGTAATTTCTACGTGAACCTTACATCTGAGTAGTAACTGAACAAAATTTGGAGCTAGGTTAATATTATCTCAAGGAAAAAAAATGTACACAGGAAAATATAAACTTAAAAATTCTGAAAAGAAAATATTATCATATGACACAAATTGCCATCTCTTAAATTGTTCCTATGTTTTATTTGGAATAAAAATTTTACCATGATAAAATTTTAGCCAAGCAATATGGGAAGAAAAAATTTCCTCACCTTTGGCTTTGGTAAGTATTATACTTAAAATTTGAGAGTTTGAGGTC
>NW_006410246.1:10144-12255 GCF_000296735.1 Chrysochloris asiatica | reverse complement strand
CTATGAGTCAGAACTAACTCCACGGCACATAGCAACAACAACACCACCAGGTCCGATCTTTAGGATAAGTACTAGACAGCTAACCACCAGGTCAGAAGTTCAAACCCACAAGTTGCTCATCAGAATCCCTATACAAGATTGCTCTGATTTGGCAACTTTGTGTCAGCATTTAACTTGTTGTTTTCACATGCTATCCCGTGGGTTCTGACTCATTCTATTTACATAATGTATATTACTTTTTATTATACCATAAACAATGTTATCTTATAACCATTTTTATACTGGTAATAAAATTAATATTTTGTTCAGTCTCATTTGTAAATTACTCTTAGTTATGAAGTTCTGGAAAAATAAACTCTATCTTTTAAGTGTCAGGTCATTCATATAAACAAAAACCAGTATGAAGTCAATGATGCTAAATACTAAATTTAATCTCCTATAGCTTAGAGAAGTTGCACAGTATGGGGAGAAGAAATAACACTGACGTGTCTGCTTTCATCCTGGTGGGACTGACTGACTCTTATGAAATCCAGCTGGTCCTTTTTAATCTCTTTCTCCTGATATACCTGGTTACTGTGCTGGGTAATGCAGGGATGATACTGATCATTCACCTGGATCTCCAGCTGCACACCCCCATGTATTTTTTCCTCAGACACCTGTCATTTGTTGATCTCAGTTACTCAACAGTCATTGCCCCTAAAACTTTAGAGAACTTAGTGACTTCCAACAAACATATTTCATATGGGGGTTGCTTTGGCCAGATGTATTTTTTTATCTTCTTTGTTGCTACTGAATGCATTCTTCTTGCTTCAATGGCCTATGACCGCTATGTAGCTATCAGCAAACCTCTACAATACCCAGTTATTATGTCCACTGAACTGTGCTACATTCTTATCATGGCACCCTACATGGTTGGCTTTATTGATTCCACTGTCACTGTGCTTTACATGAACACCTTGAATTTCTGTAACTCCAATGTAATCCACCATTTTTTCTGTGACACATCCCCAGTAGTAGCCCTCTTATGCTCTGACTCACATAATGTTGAGATCATAATACTCATTCTTGCTGGAACCACTTTAGTGGCATCTCTCATCATAGTCTCTGTGTCCTATGTGCCCATTCTCTCTACTATCCTGAAGATAAAATCCACAGCAGGTAGGCGAAAAGCCTTCTCTACCTGTGCCTCCCACCTCATGGGAGTCACCATCTTCTATGGCTCCATGATGTTCACTTACGTAAAGCCTAGTAGTTCTTACACCTTGGGCAAAGACCAAGTGGCCTCTGTTTTTTATACTATTGTGATCCCCATGCTGAATCCACTCATTTACAGTCTTAGGAACAAAGAAGTGAAAAATGCTCTCATTAGAGTTATGCAGAAGACAGGGAGCGCCAGGAATTTCAGATGAGAGTGATGTTAAATATGTGAAGTCATACTGAGCATTCCTTTCATGTTTCTCTCTTAAAACAATTTAATCTTTGCATTACTCTCAGTTTCTGTTTTGGATAATAGCTAGCTTTTGGCACAACTAAAACAGTTACACTAATTATGTAAAGTATTATACAGAGAAGAAGTATAGAGCACAGTGGTTAAGAGTTCTTGTTTTACACATAAACAGTTCAGGTTTTAAACTCTGGGCCAGGTACCCTATGAACATGATGCTAGCATCTTACAAATACACTAAGTATTTTTGTTTTGTTAAGTGAGAAAAATATGTATTCCTATCCATTCCTTAGAATTATGTTGTTGTTGTTAAGTGCAGTCAAGTAGGTTCTGACCCATAGCAAACCTGTATAGGGTTTCTGAGGAATAGCTGGTGAGTTGTAACCACCTACCCTGTAGTTCAAAGCAACTTTGCAGACCTGTGTATTAACCCACAGCCACACATTAGGACTCCTGCTAGAATTATACTAAAGTTTAAATCTCAAAAAATAAAAAAACAAAGCTGTTAAGGTAGTGTTAATAAATGCTCCTCATTACCATTAGAATATGTTCATATTTGCAAACTTGAGGATCCCAGGGGTTGCAGCACTAAAGCCCTCAGCTGTGAACCAACCAGCTGCTGAGAGAGTAAGAGGAGGCTGTCTGCTGCCTTACAGATTCACAGCTT
>NW_006410246.1:6714-8424 GCF_000296735.1 Chrysochloris asiatica | reverse complement strand
AACTTCCAGCATTTCCCTGTTAATGTCCTGGTAGAGACATTTTAAAATTATCTTTGTTGTTGTTGTTGTTGTTGTTGTTGTTATGTGCCGTGAAGTCGGTTCCGACTCATAGCGACCCTACACAGGGTTTCCGAGACTGTAAATCTTGACTTCTAAGGAAAGTCCTGATGTGGAACTACAAGATAGTGCACTGGACTGCAGGTTATTTTGAACCTCAAGATTAGCTATTTAAACCCAAAAGCTGCTACTCAGAAACCTATACCAAGTTGCCTTGGGTTGGAACTGACTTGATGGCACTTAACCACAACAACAGCAAAGAGCACTCTAGTTATATATTTTCAATCACAGATCTATTGGTTCTCTGACGTACCATGGTACTTTTAATATACTTCCTCAACATGATAACTCAACGCTGTAATTCTTCTATGGTCTTCCTTATTCATTGTCCAACTTTTACATTCAAAGGAGGATACTGACAACATGTGGCTTGGGTCAGGTGCACCATAGTCCTCATACTGACATCTTTGATGTTGAACACTTTAAAAGAGTCTAGTGCTGCAGATTTTCCTAATGCAATATGTCATGTGATTTATTGATTGCTACTTCCTCCTTAATAGTGGTTTTATGCAAAATGAAGTCTTTGACAAATTCAATCTTTTCTCCATTATTTATGATGTTATTTATTCATTCAGTGCTAAGGACTATTGTGTTCTTTATAATGAGTTGTTGTTGTTGTTAAGTGCCATTGAGTCGGTTCCAACTCAAGCGACCCGGTATAGGGTTTCCAAGTAGCAGCTGGTGAGCTTGAACCACTTACATGGCAGTTCAAATGACTTTGCAGTCTGATGCATTAGCCCACAGCGCCACACCGGGACTCTTTATATTGAGTAGGAACCCATAATAAAGATTGTGGTCAATGACCTCATCTGTTAGTATTTTAAATTATGTTAGCTTTCAGCAAGGAAGGTTCTATCTTCTGCATTTCACAGCTTATTAATGAGTCTTCCTCCAATTCTGATGTCATGTTCTTCTTCATATAATCCACTTTCTCAGATTATTTGCTCACCATAAAGATTGAATATATATGATGAAAAAATACAACCCTGTCACACATCTTTCCTGATTTTACACCATTTAGTGTCTCCTTTCTTTTTTGAACAATTGCCTCTTGGCCTATGTACAGGCTCTTCATGAAAACAATGATGTTTTCTGGACTGCCCATTATTTGCAATGTTATCCATAGCTTGTCATGATCCACACAGTTGAAACCTTTACATAGTCAATAAAGTACAGGCTAACATGTTTCTGGTATTCTATTATTTTATGCAGGAATCATGTGTTAGCAATAATTATATCCCTCATTCCACATCCTCATTTAGTGAGGGATTAACTTTTGGCAGTTCCCGGACAATGTATTGTTGCAGTTGTTTTGAATTATTAAGAAAAATATTATTTGCATGTGATATAAATGGTATATCACATTTGCCAAGATTGTTGTTGTTGTTGTCAGGTGCCATCGAGTCGAAACCGACTCATAGCGACCCCATGCACAGCAGAACAAAATAATGTCTGATCCTGGGCCAACCTCACTACCACTGCCACACTTGAGTCTATCAATGATGCCACCTGGCGAATCCATCTCATTAGGGCTCTTCCTCTTTTTCTCTGACCCTCCACCTTACCCAACATGACATCCTTCTCCAGTGACTG
>NW_006410246.1:2801-3309 GCF_000296735.1 Chrysochloris asiatica | reverse complement strand
TTGAACTTGACCAATTCTTTTTTCTATAGTGCCTCTGTGTATTCTTTACATCTTTATTTGAGGTTTCCTGAATTTATTTCCCCCTGAGTCTCAACTTTCAGTGGAAAATAGAAAGACCTGTAAGATGAGCAACATCAGGGTAAACACAAAGTAAAAGGTAAACACAAGAAAGAAGTAGGAAGAGTGCTATTATGTTTTCAGAAATGCAATCAGTGTCAGAAAACAACATGTATATGGATTATTGAATGAAAAACTGCTTAGCTTTTAAAGCTTTCATCTAAATGAATATGAAAAGATTCTTAAAGTATGTTATTATAGTTATTTTTGTTAGGTGTAGATGAGTCAGAACTGACTTATAATTCTGTGTATAGTGACTATATGCACAACAGAATGAAGACTGTACAATCCTGTACCATCCTACTCCTAATCATGTCTCTTCTAAGGGAATCAACGATTCTTAAAAGTCTAACATGAATCCATTAGTACTTGAACTTTCATCCTTGGAGAT
>NW_006410246.1:0-1284 GCF_000296735.1 Chrysochloris asiatica | reverse complement strand
TGTTGTTACGTACCTTAGAATTGGTTCTGACTCAAAGTGACCTAGTGTAGGGTTCCTGAGAATTTGTTGGTGTGTTTGAACTACCAATTTAAGGTTCAAACGATCTTGAGCTTGTGTGCTTATTCTAAGGCGCCACACCAGGACTCTCTCTCTAGACACAGCTGACATTTGAGAAAACACACCTAAGGAGCTGATAGATGCAGTAGTATGCGAGCATTGTTCATATATAGAAAATGTTACTTACAGAAGGAATTTGATGTCCAATTGTGAAGTTAAGGAAACAAAGTGCCATCTTCAAATAAATACTCTATGTTTTATATATTTAATATACTACAGTAAAAAAATCAAAGATGAACTTTTCTTATTTTCCAGCAATATTAAAACATATTTCAGAAAAAGGATACTAAATGATGCATTACAGCTACATTATATCATTGCTTACCACACATATACAATTTTTTAAGCTGCTGAAATTAACCATAATTAAGAATATAGTGTTAAGAGCATGCATCCTGTAATAACCCAACCATGGTAGAATCACTGAGCCAATGTTTACTGCCTTGGGTTTCGATGAGTTATTTGAACTTCCTGACAATTTTCTTATCTAAATGTGTGTCTAACAGTAAAACCTATGATATGATGTTTCCTGGGTATTAAAGTTGCAGCATTTGCTGGTGACAGCATCCACAAGTACTGAGAAGCTGTGGCCCTGTGACAAAATGGATGAAAATCCAACCCCAGATCCCTCCTCAGGATTACGAGCCATGGATCTTGAGGGTCAAGGAAGTGACCTCCTGAAGTCCCGGGTTCATAGGCTTTTTGTGTACTCACTGGATGGCTACCTCTGTACAATGCCTTCTAGTCTCATATTGTTCATTTTTTATGTTTCTAACTCCAGTAATTGTAGCTTCTGGGAAAATGGATTATTTTGATGTACACTTTGCCTCTCTTAAAGGCTCCACTGTAAATGTCACTGCCTTGAAGGTATTAGCAGTGCATGGGGCCTGGGAACAAATCTTTTTGAGGAACAGGCTATAGCCACCTGGGATGAATGCCAGAACTGCGCCCTATCTAACTATTCATTTATGTTTGATATTAACTTGAAGCACGAGCTCTTGATGTCTGTGTACAACAATGGGACCTAAACCCCCTCTGGGGTTGAGGCAGTAAAGCTTCCTCAAATGACTCAGGAAGAACAGGAACAAGCATATTGGGATTATGAGGAGAAGTTCTGGAGAAAAACTTCTCAGGATTTACAAATGAAATGGAATGGTAAATTCTGGG
>NW_006410245.1:13095-17848 GCF_000296735.1 Chrysochloris asiatica | reverse complement strand
CAATGCCACCTTATACCTATGTGGAGCCAACCTTTGGCCCTGGATTTTGCCAAGATGAATTGGAAGATGCACTCTAGGTCTTACATGAACTCAAGGACGTGTTTTAACTAAACTCTGTTTGCCAACTACTACACCCATGTTAAGGGCTCAGTGGTCTCAATCAGTGTTTATTTAATTGTGTAATTTAAATGGTATAATCATTTCATGGCGATATTTGCACCTCAGATAGGACTTGAATATGATATAGCACATGTAGTATTTGGTATTAATATGTGCAAATTCCCTAAATGACAGTGTCCATTGACTTCAAGAGGTCAGTACTAATTAGCTATAATGAGAAAAGTACTACACTGAAATAGAATGGATCTTAACATCTTCACTATAGCCCAAAGAGGAACTTGTGCCATAGCAAAATCTAATTGCTATGTCTATATTCCTGAAATAATACTAACATTATCCTGTATGTTAAACATATGCAACATGTAGTATCTTGTCTTAATGATCCTGTTCCCTCCTTAAATGAAATTATGAGTTATTGTTTTATCTCTTATGGTGGATGGTGGGAAAAATTGCTTCTCTATTTTGGAATCTTTATATATATCATTGTTTCTATTTTTATCATTGTAAAGTGTTGTTTTGCTTTAGTTCATGGCATTTTATATAAGAAATGCTATGCTTCAGGATCATTTAATCCTTTACGTAAATTATGGCAGTTTGTCATCAAGAAGAATGTGTCCATAACTAACCAGACTGGCTGGGGCCTCTCACCTAGGCTCTGATTCATTCCTTCCTGAACTTCCAAAGAACGAATCCAAAATTGATCTGATTAAGGATCAACCATTAACCCCCATATTCAAGTCTCCTTTTCTTGATATTTTCAATTGGCTGCCTATTGAAACTGGTTCTTGACTGCATTTAATTTTACAAAATAGATTGTATGAGACCAAGGTTAATATAATCATTATTATTATGTTGTTGTTGATGATGCTGTCACATACTTTCAAGTCAGTTAGCAGTCCAGTGTTTATCCTACAGCATTACACCAAATTATTATTTGTTGTTGCTGTTAAATGCTGTTGAGTTGGTTCTGACTCATAGTGACCCTGCATAGTGTTTCCAAGGAGTGCCTAATGGGTTTGAACTGCCTACCTTGAGGTTAGCAATAGAGTGCTTATCCTACAGTGCTACACTAGGACTATAAGACTAATGTTTCATTAAACATTTTTACTCACAATGCAACACTACTTGATATGCAAAAGGTGATGCATTTTTAAAGAAACAGAAAAGAACAGCTCAGTTCTTCACTTTGGTCAAATACACCTCTCTACGAAGTATTACTACTAATCTGACCCTGCTCTCACACAACTCTTCTTAATAAACATTAAAAGTATCACAGAAACATAGATCCGAGATACAGCATTGTGAACACATGGGTAGTGGTGCCCTGCCATCTGCAAGATAGTCACCAGGATCTTATAGGCCCTTCAAGATACCCAGGCACCAATGAACTACTAGTGCTCTGCTATCTTTCATGGGGATGCCTAGGGTCTTAAAAGTCTACAGGAATAAGCTGCCATCTAGTAAATACAAAAAAACCCTTGTAGAACACAAGTCACTCCTCTGTGGGTGACATGAGCCTTTGCTCGCCCTAAGATGATGCTCCACACGTAGACGTGATAGGTCCATGCAGAAGACACTGTTCAAACAGTGATCACAGAAATTCTATAAACATTCTTAATGAGCAGTAAGGATGGTGAAAGGGCTCAAGAGAACTAGATGCTTCACATAAGGACGGGCTTCTGCCAAAGATGCAAGTCGGACTCCTTCCCCTGTCTCCACCCTTCACCTTTTGTTTATTTATTTTTTTTTTTTTATGGGTATTTTTTGCTGTTGTTGTTAAGTTTTACGTGATCGTTTACATGGGAGAACACCAGCTTTACATTTATCCTATCATATTTCGTTGCATTGCAATGATTACAATCCCCTCCATACATCATCAAACAACTAAAGGGTACACCCCACAAGTCTGCCCCCTGGCCGTCAGCATACAGCCCCTCTCCCTCCATGAGTCCAGAGTCCCCACCTGTTCCATCTCTCCACGTCATCGTCTCTGCCTCCATTTCTGGGGTCACTGCTTCTCTGGGTAGGGTCCTGCACTGGGTTTTTCTTCCTTGATGGTCCCAGGAACCTCCACTCCTGGACTGCAAAATCAAACACTCCCCTCCTTTTATTACAAAACATCTACCTTTACATTTGTGACCCTTACAGTCTGTCCTGATAGCAATTATTCACTATTGTACCACATGAATGCTATCCCCATCTCCTTTCATCAACACCGTCCCAACAGACTGGAAACCACTCAGTGGAGATTCTACCTTCCTCCGCACCCTCTTGATCTAGGCTCCCTCTTGAAAGCTTGTAAGCCAGTCACTTCTTGCCTTTGTAGTGCCCCCATTTTGGGTAGCCAATGTCTAAGTTGCCCATCCCTGTCAACCCTGTGGGAATGGTCCTCGCTGTAAAGATTTGCTCCCTCTTTTGATTTACTACATCCATAGTAGGTCATGTTCATCAAATTGTATCGAATTACTCTATTTTTTCCTCTTCTTTCTTCTTCTAGTCGAGTTCTGATCATCCAGTCATTGAAATCAGGTCAAGTGGGTACTATCTGCAAGTGTGGGTGTTCTAGTGCATCTCCTCTCACTTCATATCAGCTGGATACTTCACTTTCTGCTCTAGTCCTCTGTGGCCATGTTACTGTCTCTGGGCCCAGGAGTCCCCGGACCTTGCCATACTGCTGGCCAACCAGGTCTCAACCTGGGTTCACAGGAGTCTATTGAATGAGGTCGGACTTAGTACAATTTCATTGCTGTTTTTCCCCACTTCCCCTTATCGGTGACCAATGTGGTCACCAGCCAGACCACATGCCTGCTTGTGTATTGCCCTTGAGTCTTAGTCTTGAAAGGGGGTTTGCCCTGAGGGGCCCCAACCACTTGCCTTGATGGCTCCCGGGTGAACAACTTGCTGTTCTTGTAGTAGTCAATCAGACTGCTGTTATTGTTTTTTATTTTTCCTGCTGGTCTTTCTTTCATGAAGTATCCTCTGTTCTTCTAGCCACTTCAGGCTGGTCTATCTGTCCTCTCAAGTGGAAATTTCCCACCTCAGAAGATTCTGGATGGGGTTCTGGATTCCACCTTTGGTCTTATGCAATGCCAAGGCTCCTCAGGAAGCCTCTTTCACTGCCCACCCTTCACCTTTTACTGTTTATTCTGAGCTGACTGTCCAAAGTCATGTAGCCAGCCTACCTCAGTATGTCTGCAGATGCCCCTCTCCTCCTCCCCCTTTCTCTCACAGCATGCTCCTGGGAAGAACATTCACTCAGGGTGGCCCTGGAATTACTAAGCTGCTAAGTGACTCAAACTTTATGATTAGCAAAATAATGTTTAAGGGGTCTTGTGTCAGTTAAAGCAAGGTTTTATAAATGTCAAGCAATCAAAATTTTCTACTTATAAGTTCCTGAGTCCTCTGTATATAGGATCTGTGAAAAATTTCCTCTCATTGCACTAATTTGGTGACTATTATTGTTGTTATTATTGTTAACTGTGGCCCAGTCAGTTCCTATTCATAGCGACCCCATATGGAGTTTCCAAGGAGTGGATGGTGAGTTTGAACCACCTTGCAGTCCAGTGCTTTATCCCACAGTGCCACACCAGGACTCTGAATCCTTACATATTGCTGCCTGATTCTGGGTCAGTTTCTTTCCTTAATAAAGTCTTTAATTTTAACAGAAACTGCAGTTTTCTCTTTGACAGGTTTAATTTTCTTGGATCATGCTACATCCATGAAAGAGAATTACTACAGAGATTATCAGCTTTAAGCTCTGTTGTTGTTGTAAAGTGACCTTGATTCAGTTCCAGCTGATAGTGACACTCTATAGGGCTTCTGGAGTCCTGGTGTGGTGCTGTGCATTAATGCACCAGACTGCAAAGCAGTTTGAACTGCAAGGTCAGAGGATCGACCTCACCAACTGCTCCTCAGAAACCACTATGTGTCAGAACTGACTCGACGGCACTTCACAACACAATAACAAATAGGGATTCCGAAGAATGGCTGGTTGGTTTGAACAGCCAACCTTGGGGTTAGTAGTCCAGTGTATATCTTACATCGCCACACTACCTCAGAACAATATTTATCTGTTGAGTGCCAATAAATGCAGCTCAAGTATAAATTAGCTAAAGTCTTACCTTATGATTTTGTCTGTAAGCCACTCTATTCACAATATAAAGTTAAAAGAAAAACACAATGACATTTCTCCAAGAACTTTTTGAAGCGACCTTGTATATGTCATATATACTCTTCAGTAGAAAAAGCAGGAATATCATAAATATTTTCAGTAAAAGCCCCCTTGTATCACTCAGTTCTTCAGAAAATTACTACTTCAATCTTACAATTCCTAAAGTAGGAAAAAATATTTCAACATGGGTTTATTTAAATAAACATATCATATACCATAAAACGTGATTATAATAAAAATGGAGCAATTCCCCTTATGGAATTTCATACTTGTTGTTGTTATGTGCCATTGAATCAGTACTGACTCATGACAACCCTATGCACAACAGAATGAAACACTGCCCAGTCCTGGACTCACAATTGTTGCCACACTTGAGCCCATTGATGCTGCCACTTTACCAAACCATCTCTCTGGGGTCTTCCTCTTTTTCTCTGACCCTCCACCTTACCAAACATGATATCC
>NW_006410245.1:6669-9200 GCF_000296735.1 Chrysochloris asiatica | reverse complement strand
TCCTGGTGTGGCGCCATAGAATAAGTCCCTGACATCAAGGTGAGTTTGAACTGCAAGGTCAGTGGTTCAAACTCACCAGCCACTCCTCAGAAACCCTACACAGGGTCGCTATGAGTTGGAACTGACTCGACAGTGCACAACTACAGCGTATTATTCAGGAGTCCTTGTATGGCACTGTGGGCCAAAACACTGAACTGCAAGGTTAGTTTGAACCACAAGGTGGGTGATTCAAACTCACCAGCCACTCCTTGGAAACCCTATACAGGAGTGCTATGAGTCATACTTAACAACAACAACAATACCTATTATTAAAGGAGCCCTGGTGGTGCAAAAGTTAAGCATTCAGCTGCTAACCAACAGGTTGGTGTATTAAACTCACTCAGTGGCTCCATGAAAGAAAGACCTGGTGATTTGCTTCTGTAAAAATTACAGCCTAGAAAATCCTATGAGGCAGTTCTACTCTGTTACATTGGGTTGCATTGATTCAATAACAGCCAACAACAACCTATCATTGAGAACCCCTCCCTTTTTTAAAAACTATTGTTAAGGTAATCTAAAAACACATGGAATATAGTGCAACCTATGTAAGATTTTCATGTGTCAAGAATTCTAAGACATGTCAGTGTCTTAGAATTCTTCTTATGAATATCTGATCGGAGCTTTAATATGTTTGATACCAGACCATTTCCTGGAATGGGATTCTGAAGGGTGAGAAAACTAAAGGAGTATGGTGATATTTTGTTGAGGATTTTCTATTAAATATTGAAATCCTTCATGCAAATTAGTAATTAAAGGTTCTGATTAACTGGGTTATATGTATTTATCTGTGGTTTGTTTTGCTTTTTTGTTGTTATTTAAGTACCCACAACTTTGATGTGTTGGGTTTTATAATTTGATTGTATAGACCTTGACTTCAACCCAGAATATAGTAATGAAAGGCCAAAGGTAGAAGAGTTTACTCTTACTACTCAAAGAGATGCATAAAGTGAAAACAGATGCACATAGGCACCATCTCTTCCCCAAAATTAGTAACAAGCTATTCCCTAAATACTATATTTGCATGACTCTTTGCATTATTTGAATAGAGTGCTGACCAGTGGATATCAACCATTCTGAAGTGTGCCACAAAGTCCTATAGTTTGTTCATGAAAAAAACTGGGGCATTATTTCACAGAGGTGGAAGGGAAGGTAATAGTTTTACTATTTTCCATTTACACTATATAGTTATTACTGTTAATTCATAATATTAATGTCATGACCCAGTGATATAATTTCTTGTCTTTAAACTGTTTCAAGAATATTGACAATTTGTCTGTGACTCTAAGTAAAAGATTATAAAAAATATTATTTAAGCAAATTCTGAATGAACATAATCTATACTGTGTTCAGTGACTTGATGATAGCATTTTATAATATTCATTTTGCTTGAGTTTTAGGAATGAATTTTCAACCAACAAAATGAGTCAAAATATTTATAAATAAAATCTTTTGCACCATTCTTTAAAAATCAAACATTTTAGAGAAATCAGATTGTCAGAGCTCATCATCCCCACATGCTTTTTAGCAATGTTAACATAAAACCCTACAAAATAAAAGCTTCTCATAAATATACCCATAAATTTCAGGTCTAAACAATGCTTAAAGCTGTACTGTGTCATACTCTGCAAGAAAATGCTCAATGAGGATGTTTAAAGGCTGTAAAAATTTTTTGAATCATCACTGTATAGAAAATAATACACCCTCTAATCCAGGCTGAGTCAGCCTCATAGGGCAATGCATTACTGTATGTTTTAAATAGCATATTAAGCTTTCTAAATAGTCAATAAATTAATCTACATCCAAAATAAATAAAAGTCTTATTCTACACCGAAGAAACAACAATTGAAAGCCTATCTCATGGAGAGTTGAGATGTGTTTTGATGCCACCTGATTTGGTTTCACTACCTTCAATCTAGGAAGGTTTTTACTTAAAACTTACCCAAAGGTTCCATTTTATAGACACAGCAACATGATCACACAGAAAAAAAAACCCACCTCTTGGTGAGGCAAAAACCCCTGAAGGCAAAACTGAGGAGAGACAGAATCTTGCCAGATGCTTGAAAGATCTGTCGCCAGACCCCACCTGACAGTATTGTTACGTTGGGCCTGAATACACAAGCATAGAGGTACAAAGTAGAGAGCTGTATTCCATTTCCAACAGAGAAAAGAGACCTAAGGCTAGATCTAGTGCCTTGAGGGCATTTCGGGTTTCTATTGGATTTTTAGGAGGGAAGGCAAAGGGGCATTGCAGACAGGTGGTATAGGAGAAAGATTTACAATATAAGTGATGGCGCCCTCTGGGCGCATTCAACAGGATGTTGGGAGGTAATTAAAGATATTATCCAGCTTAGTTTCAGAATGAGCAGGATAAGGAAGAATCCCCAATGAATAGTTTCCCTCTTTTCCTGATGGATCTGGTGAACGGGGAAGGGGGACAATGGTGATAGGATTTTATGACTCAATTGTGAATAATTGTTAGCAGGATTAATCAC
>NW_006410245.1:2060-6450 GCF_000296735.1 Chrysochloris asiatica | reverse complement strand
GAACTTAAAAGCACTTATGTATATTGTTTTGTTATTATTAAGTGCCATCAAGTCAGTTCCAACCAGTAGCAACCCTGTATAGAGCAGTTGGTGAGCTTCAACTGCCGACCTTGTAGTTCAAACCAACTTTGCAGTCCAGCATTAATCCACAGCGCCACACTATTTTTGCCTTGTTCATTTGTGAAATATAAATTTTAAATGGGGAGCCACAGGGAGGAAGTAAGAGAACTATTGTTACAGGGAGGGGATTGTAATCATTAAGATGAAACAAACTGTATGATTTGCTGAATATAACACTGATGATCTTGTCTGTAAACCTTCACCCAATTCACAATAAAAAGTTAAAAAAAAAGTTATTGTCCTTGCTAAACCTCTGCAAGATCCTTTATGGCCTATGGCCACTGGGCAGAGTTTAGGGAGTGCTCATCAATGGGGCCCCTGTTCTCTATTCCTGAAAAACAAGCTCAGCAAATCAGGCTAGGGAGCCACTTATCAGTGAGCCCAGCAGTTCTACACTCCTGAAAAACAAGCTCCTTAAAACAGCCTGGGGTCTTTCAAGAGCTTAAACACAACAGCAGAGACCTTTTGGTAATTTTCATTTTCAAGGGTGAACTATTATGCCATTCTATATCTCACCAAAAAAAAGTCTTCTAACACCAATTCTTAGACTCGTGGTGTGGCACTGTAGGATCAGCACTGGACTGCAAACCACAGGGTCGACAGTTCAAACCCACCAGCTGTTCTCCAGAAACCTCTATGCAGGGTCGTTATGACTTGGAACTGACTCAACAGCACTTAACAACTACAATAACATCAATTCTTAGGATGATCTCAATATACAGTATCCTCATCCTCTGTTATGAATTGAATGAACTATGTCCTGCTCTAGGAGAAAAAAAAAGGCCCCATAATATTGTTGTTGTTGCTATTAAGTGCCATTGAGTCAATTCCAACTCATAGTTACCCAGTATAACATTTCTGAAGAGCAGCTGGTGAGTTTGAACTGCCGACCTTGTGGTTCACAGTCTAGTGCTGACCCGACAGTGCTACCTCTGAGGGTATAAATCTTTGCAGGAGCAAAAAGCCTCATTTTCCTCTCCTTAGGAGAAGCTGTTGGGCTTGTCCTTTTGTGACTGATTAATTTCACTGAGCATAATGTCCTCCAGGTTCAACCATATTGTAAAGGGTTTCACAGATTCATCATTATTCTTCAGTGTTGATTAGTATTCCATTGTGTGTACATACCAAAGTTTAACCATTCTTCTGTTGATGGGCATTTAGGCTGTCTCCATCTTTTTTGTGTGTCTCTTGTAGATAGCATATTGAAGGATCCTTTTTTTTTTAATCCATTCTGCTCTTTATGTCTCTTGATTGGTACATTCAATCCATTTACATTCAGTGTAAATTATCAATGGGTATGAACTGATTGTTGTCATTTTTCTATGGTGCTGCTGGATTCTTTGTTCAACATAATTCTCTATGCTGAGTTCATTTTGTTTGTGGGTTTTCTTTTCATTTTCATTTCTGTTGTCTTAATGTTTACCAATTTTTTTTTTAATGTTTTATTGTGAATTATATGATAGTTTACATGAGAGAACCTCAGTTCCATATTCATTCCATCGTATATCATTACATTGCCATGGTTCCAATCCCCTCCATGCATCGTCTTCCTAACAAAGGGCATATCCTAGAAGCCCGTGCTCTACACTCCCCCCTCCCCCCTCAGTCTTCAGCCCACAGTTCCTCTTCCTCTCTGGATCCAAAGTCTCCAGCTGCTTCATCCCTCCATGTCATCATCTCTGTCTCTATCTCAGGCATCCCCGGTTCTCTGGGTGGGGTCCCGTTCTCGGCTCTTATCCGTTGGTGGTCCCAGAGACCTCCGCTCCTAGACTGGAGAAATAATCGCTCTCTTCCTTGGTACAAAACATCTACCCTTGCATTTCCAACCCTCACAATCTGTCTTGATAACCATTATTCACTACAGTATTGCATGTAACCCATCTGTATTTCATTTCATCAGCTCCACCTAGACAAATTGGATAGTACTCACTGGTGATTCTGCCTTCCTCCATGCCCCCTAGCTCTAGGTTCCCTCTTGAAAGCTTGTAAGCCAGTTACTTCTTGCCTTTGTAGTCCCTCCCTCCCCATTTGGGTATCCAATGTCCAAGTTGCCCCTCTCTGTCTACTCTGTGTGTGGGGGGGTGGGAATGTTTCTTGCTGTAAGGATTTGTTGCCTCTTTTGTGTCATTGCATTCGTATGCATAGGTCAAGTTCATCACCTTGGATCAGCTCAATCTTCTTTCCCCTCCCCCCCTCCCTGCCCCCTCTTTCTTCTCCAGGTTGAGCTCTGATCATCCAGACCAAATATTTCTGTTTTCCTCATTTTTTTATTTTGATGTGCAAGTATATTATTTTTCTTTGAGGTTACGGTGCAATTTATTAAATTTTTCCTTTCTTAAACTTGTCTGTTTTATCTTGCAATCTACTTGGCTTCTTTGCCATTTGGAAGTACTGTATCTACACTATTCCCTCTTTTTGCTTTGTAGTTGACTTTATTATACATTGATATCTCCAGTTCCCTATTTTCAGTCTTGTAGGTTTGTTTACCTTAAATACTTCTATATCAGATTGAGTTCTGGGTGGTGTTGTCATGTATGATAATCTCAGGTTGTTGTCTGCTGTTGTTGGTTCTCAGTTCAAAGACCACTCTTCAGCATTTTTTGTAAAGTTGGTCTGGTCATTACAAATTCCTTTCATTCCTATCAGGAAATGTCCTATTTTCATATTTATATAAAATATGTCCATTATATTTAAGGAATAGCTTTAAGGGTACATGATTCTTCATCAGCAATTTGTCTTTCAGAGTTTTGTATGTGTCATCCCACTGCTGAGAAATCAGAGCTTAGTCTTACTGGTTCTCTTTTGTAGGTAACTTTTCTTTTTTCCCAGGCTGCTCTAAGGATTCTTTTTCTTGTCTTTGATTTTACAAAGTTTGACTATGATATGTCTTGGTGGGTTTCGTTCAGGATCTATCCTGTTTGGGATTAGTTCAGCTTCTCATCTTTCATGGTGTTAGGGATGTTTTTTCCAACAACTCTTTGACGATTTTCTCTGTGCTTGTCTCTACCTGTTCTGGAATTCTGATCACTTGTAAGTTGTTCCTCTTCATTGTGTCCCACATAGCTCTTGGACTTTCTTCATTTCTTTTTACAATTGTTTTTCTAGCATACTAGTATTGAGAGATTTCTCTTCAAGCTTGTTAATTCAACCTTCCATTGCTTCATATCTATTCTTTTGTCCTTTCAGTGTATTCTCCATTTCTGAGATCTTAGACCTACTCAACAGACTGACTTCTACCCCTGCAACCTAAAATGCAGTGGTGGGTGAAAAACTGGAACTTAAGTTCAGGGCACTGAGCTACATTAGGGAGGATTTCTGGGCACCATTAGCATCAGTCTTTGAAATTTGCCTTAGGAACCTTAGATGTTGAGCAACATCTCTGTATATGTGCACCCAACTACATTTGCCTTTCAGGAAGCATCTACCCTACTTTTATTGCATATTGTCATATGATGGGGCAGAGGGCTGTATGACTGTGAAGCTGAAAAAAAAAATGGTCTTATTCCACTAACCACCAGATCACCTCATGAAAGATGTATTTCAGTAATAAAAATTTGTTTTATCTCAAAAAAATTTTCATTGCATTCAACAGATCTTCCATTTTGAAAACACATGTTTTCAACAAATGTCAAGGCAGAAAATAATTTGATCTTCAGAGTTAACCCCTTGCAGTCTGCTCCTCCACTTCAATATATCCTTGCATACCTCCCAGCATTCTTCCTACTCACTTCTGTCCAGCCACACTGTCTCCCTGCTATTTCGTGAGCCTACTAGTGTAATTCTGATCCAGAACTTTTGCATTTGCTGTTCCAGCTGCCTCTTCCTCTAGGTTTGTGCATAGCTCACGTCCTCAGTTCCTTCAAAATTTCAATATAATATCCTTTCCTCAGCAAGGATTTCTCTGATAAAACTGCAACCTTCTCATGCACCCAGCCCATATCCCAGCTTTATTTTTCTCCTTGTCATTTACTGTCATGAAGAGGTCCAAGAGCTGAACAGAAAATTTCAAAATCAGCTCAAGAAGATAAAGCCAAATACTATAATAAAATATGCAAAGATTTGGAATTAGAAAACCAAAAAGGAAGAACACAGTCAACATTTGTCACACTGGGGGAACTGAAGAAAAAATTCAAGCCTCAACTTTCGTTATTGAAAGATTCTCTGGGCAAATTAGTGAATGATGCAAAATGCATCAAGAAAAGATGGAAGGAGTATACAGAGTCATTGTACCAAAAGGAAATTGTTAATGTTCAACCATTTCAAGAGGTAC
>NW_006410245.1:0-1333 GCF_000296735.1 Chrysochloris asiatica | reverse complement strand
ATGAAGAAAAATGTGGCATCAGGATTGGAGGAAGACTCATTAACAACCTGCGATATGCAGATGATACCTTGCTTGCTGAAAGTGAAGAGGACTTAAAATACTAATGAAGATCAAAGAGCACAGCCTTCGGTATGGATTGCATCTCAATGTCAAGAAAACAAAAAAACCTCACACCTGGACCAATAAACAACATTCTTATCAATGGAGAAAAGATTGAAGTTGTCAAGGACTTCATTCTTCTTGGATCAACTACCAACACGCGCCTACCAACATTCGCGGAAGCAGCAGTCAAGAGATCAGACAACGTATTGCATTAGGCAAATCTGCTACACAGGAAATTATTTTAAGTGTTGAAGAACAAAGATGTCAGCTTGAGGACTAAGGTGCGCCTGATCCAAGCCATGGTATTTTCAATAACCTCATATGGATGCGAAGGCTGGACGGTGAATAAGGAAGATCATAGAAGAATTGATGTCTTTGAATTGTGATGCTGAAGGAGAATACTAAAAGTGCCATGGACTGCCAAAAGCACCAACAGATCTGTTTTGGAAGAAGTACAGCCAGAGTGCTCCTTGGAGGCCAAGATTGCCAAACTTCCTCTCTCATACTTTGGACATGTTGTCAGAAGGGAACAGTCGCTGGAGAAGGATGTCATGCTGGGTAAGATGGAGGGTCAGAGAAAAAGAGGAAGGCCTCCAATGAGATGGATTGGCCAGGTGGCATCATTGATGACGTCAAGTGTGGCAGCAGTAGTGAGGTTGGCCCAGAATTGGACATTGTTTCATTCTACTGTGTATGGGGTTGCTATGAGTCGGTTCCAACTCGATGGCACCTGACAACAACAAACACTATATATGTCAGACTGCAAAGTCGTTTGAACTGCAAGGTCAGCGTTCCAAACTCACCAGCTGCTCCTTGGAAACCCTATACAGGGTCGCAATGGGTCAGAATCAACTTGATGGCATTTAACAACAACAACAACAACAAACACTATATGGAGTTCTGGTGTGGCACTGTGGGTTAATGCAGTGGACTATAAAGTCGGTTTGAACACCCAGGTCAGTGGTTTAAGCTCTCCATCTGCCCTCTGAAAACCCTATACGGGGTCATTATGGGTCAAAACTGATTCAATGACATGTTACAATAGCAACAAACATGATATAGCACTGTAAGATCAACACTGGACTTTGAATCACAGGGTTGACATTTCAAACCTACCAACTGTTCCTCGGAAACGACTTACAGGGTTATTATAAGTGGTAACCGACTCAACAGCACTTAACAACAAAAATGGTGGCATTCTTCAAGAAAAAGGCGTAGCAATCAGCTTCCA
>NW_006410244.1:15699-16999 GCF_000296735.1 Chrysochloris asiatica | reverse complement strand
TTCAAAGGGCCTGGAGTTAGAAAACCAGAAGGGAAGAACATGCTTAGCATTTCTCAAGTTGAAAGAACTGAAGAAAAAAAATCAAGCCTCAACTTGAAATATTGAAGGATTCTATGGGCAAAATATTAATGATGAAGAAAGCATCAAAAGAAAAATGAAAGGAATACACAGGATCATTTTACCAGAAAAAAAAGGTTGATTTTCAACCATTTCAAGAGGTAGCATATGATCAAGACCCAATAGCACTGAAGAAAGAAGTCCAAGGTGCATTGAAGTTATTGGCGAAAAACAAAGCTCTGGGAATTGATGGGATACAAATTTAAATCTTTCAACAAACCGATGCAGCACTCAAGGGATTCACTCATCTATACCAAAATTCTGAAAGACAGCTACATGGCCGACTGATTGGAAGAGAATTCATATTTGTGCCCATTCCAAAGAGTGGTGACCCAACAGAATGGAGAAAATCATCAGACAATATCAATAATATCACATGCAAGTAAAACTTTGTTAAAGAAAATTCAAAAATGGCTGCAACATGCATTGACAGGGAACTGCCTGACAGCCAAGCCAGATTCAGACAAGGGACATGGAATGAGAGATATCATTGGTGATATCAGATGGATCTTGGTGGAAAACAGAGGATATCAAAAAGATATTTACCTCTGCTTTATTGATTGTGCAAAGGCTTTCATCTTTGTGGATAATGAAAAGCTATGGACAACAGTGCAGAGAATGAGTATTCTAGAACACTTAATTGTGCTCATGATGAACCTGTACATAGGCCAAGAAGCAGTGGTTCCAACAGCACAAGTGTACACTGACTAGTTTAAAATCATGAAAAGTGTGTACCAGGGTTGTATTCTTTCATAATATTTATTCTATATGTATGCTGAACAAATAATACGAGAAGCTGGATTATAGGAAGAAAACCTTGGCATCAGAATTAGAGGAAGATCCATTAACAACCTATAATGTGCGTATGATACAACCTTGCTTGCTGAAAGTGAAAAGGACTTAAAATACTTACTGATGAAGATCAAAGATCACAGCCTTCAGTATGGGTTGCACCTCAATGTAAAGAAAACAAAAATCCTCACCAATGGATAAATAAATAACATCATGATAAATGGAAAAAAGATTGAAGTTGTCAAAGACTTCATTTAGCTTGGCTCCACCATCAACATTCATGGAAGCAGCAGTCAAGAAATCAAACAATATATTGCATTAGTCGAATCTGCTGTACAAAACCTCTTTAAAGTGTTTGTTGAAAAGCAAAGATGTCAGTTTGAGGACTAAG
>NW_006410244.1:13507-14139 GCF_000296735.1 Chrysochloris asiatica | reverse complement strand
AATAAAAACTGAAATCTTTCAAGAAAGTGAGGCAGCACAGGAGGCACTCACTCATCTCTGCCAAGAAATTTGGGAGACAACTATCTGGCTACTGACTGAAAGAGATCTGTATTTGTGCCCATTCTGAAGAGAGGTGACCCAATGGAATGCAGAAATCATCGGACAATATCTTTGATATCCCATGTGAGTAAAATTTTACTAAAGGTAATACAGAAACAGCTGCAACCATACATTGACAGAGAACTTCCAGAGGTTCAAGCCAGATTCAGAAGAAGATGTGGAATGAGGGATATCATTGCTGACATTCAAATGGATCTTGGCTGAAAGCAGAGAATACCAGAAAGATGTTTGCCTGTGTTTTATTGACTATACAAAGGTTTTCAATTGTGTGGATCATGACAAGCTATGAGCAACATTGCAATGTATGGATATTCCGGAACACTTAATTGTGCTATTGAGGAACCTATACATACACCAAGAGGCAATTGTTCGAACAAAACATGGGAACACTGAATGATTTAAAATGAGGAAAGATGTGTGACAAGGTTGATTCTTTCACCATACTTATTCAACCTGTATGCTGAGCAAATAATCCAAGAAGCTGGGTTATATGAAGAAAAACGTGGCATCAG
>NW_006410244.1:11701-13017 GCF_000296735.1 Chrysochloris asiatica | reverse complement strand
CTAAGGTGCACCTGACCCAAGCCATGGTATTTTCAATAACCTCATATGCATGTGAAAACTGGACAGTGAATAAGGAAGACCATAGAAGAATTGATGTTTTTGATTTATGGTGTTGGAGGAGAATACTAAAAGTGCTATGGACTGCCAAAAGAACCAATAGATTTGTTTTGGAAGAAGTTCAGCCAGAGTGCTCCTTGGAGGCCAAGATGACCAAAGTTCGTCTCTCATACTTCAGATATGTTGTCAAGAGGGACAAGTCACTGGAGAAGGATATCATGTTTGGTAAGGTGGAGGGTCAGAGAAAAAGAGGAAGAACCCCCCAACGAGATGGATTTGCCAAGTGGCAGCACCAATGGACTCAAGCATCACAACAGTAGTGAGGCTGGCCCAGGATCAGGCAGTGTTCTGTTCTGCTGTGCATAAGGTTATTACGGGTCGGTGCCAACTCCATGGCACCTAACAACAACAGCTATTGTAAAATAGACATTTGAGTGGGATAGAAAAGAATATCGAGAAATATGATTGCAGAGAGCTTGTAAGCAGGCCCATTTTCAGGCTATAACTGATTGGAATACCTAAAATGTGTTCTAGAATTTGGCCAATGAAATAGGTTTCTTGTTAAGTTTTTGTAGAGTGTAGAATCCTGAGCCCCGTCTAGAACCTTCTGAGGTGAGACATTCCACGTGAAAGGACATACAGAGCAATCCCAGAGTAGAGAGTGGAACAGAAGATAATTCTTGAAAGAAAGACCAGCAAGAGGAAAAAATAAAAAAATTAAACTGTTTGGCTATTACAAGAACAAGCAAGTTGTTTTGCGTTGGAGCCATCAAGGCAAGAAAAGTCAGCCCTTCAGGACAAACCCCTTTCCAAGTCTGAAATTCAAAGGAAACACATGAGCAGGCTTGGAAACTCACTGGTGACCATGTTGATCTACTTGGGAAAGACAGTAATGAAGACATGGTCTGAGTTCCACCATGTTCCATTCACTCCTGTCAATGTTGAGAGAGAGAAGAGGCTACTTAGTCTGAAATTTGATGAGACTTGGGAACTCCTGAGACCATGGACACTGACCTAGCCACTGGAAGCTAGAACTGAAAGTGAAGTGTCCAGCTGATATGAAGTGAGGGAGTTGGGAAAGAATTCTGAAACTTGCAGATAGTGCCAATTTAACCTAGCTTGGATGGCTTGCTGATCAGAACACAACTAGAGGAAGAGAAAGAAGGTTGATACAGGAAGTAAGTATAAATTGCTACAATTTTATTAACTTGACCTTTGTTTATGTATGTAGTTGCTAAAATTACCAACTGAGAAGGAAG
>NW_006410244.1:1118-10741 GCF_000296735.1 Chrysochloris asiatica | reverse complement strand
AGAATGAAGTCCTTGACAACTTCAATTTTTTCTCCTTTGATAAGAATGTTGTTTATTGGTCCAGTGGTGAGGATTTTTGTGTTGCAAAATGTGCCCTTTGGTTATTTAAATGAATATATAATTCTGTGTGGTTTTTGTATATCAAAAAAAAGAAGAATAGAAGGAAATACTGTTAACCAATGGTACATGGAGGGGATTGTAATCATTGCATGAAACAAAGTAAGATTGGTTGAGTGCAAAACTGATGTTGTTCCATGTAAACTGTCAGTTCACAATGTGGTTGTCATTAAATACTGTCGAGTCTGTCCCAACCCATAGTGACCCTGTATAGGTTTCTGAGGAGTGGATGGTGATCTTGAACTGCCAACTTTGTGGTTCAAATCAACTCTGCAGTCCAGCACATTAACCCACAGCACAATACCAGGACTCCAAATTCACAATAAAATTTTTAAAAAGAAAACACTGAATCTAGCCAAAATCATCAATAGTTGCTAAAGCCATTGGGTAAAAAGTTAATGGGAAATATGATAATGATAGACTAGTTTGGCAACACCTAAATCCACTACTTAATTTTAACATCACTAAAATCAGGACTGGTTTGATGTTGCATGTTAATGCTCTTTACTGCAAAATTGGTTTAACCCAAAAAGTTCAAACTCACCATTCACTCCTTGGAAACCCTATATAGGACAGACATATGTGCCTTCTGATGTGATGCAATTGGAAGCATCCAACACTACATATGAAATTCCTCCTCCCTCGCCACCCCCTCTGCCACCCCACCAATAACTGAACCTTAATTAAGTCAAGCTTCTACCAGTTCACAAGAAATATGGTACTTTTTTTTTTTTAAACAAATCCAGTTACATCAATTCCAACTCATGGCAACACCATGTTTGTCAAAGTAGAATCGTGTGTGCTCTATAGCTTTTTCGTTGACTGTTGTTTTATGAGTAAATCAGCAAGTCTTTCTTCTGAAGTGATCTCTGGATGTACAGAAATCTCCAAATTTTAGGTTAGAAGTTGAGTATGTTAACTATTTGTGCCACCTGGGGACTTCGTGGAACATACAGAAACAAGTTAAACAATATCACAAAGATTCCATCAAACAAGTCCAAGGTATGGGTAACTCAACAGGGAAAATGACTCTTCTCTTTCACCAAATAAATAGTATGGGAGAAAAAAAAGGGAAGGAAAACTCTCAAATATTAATGTTGTTGTTGTTAGTGCTATTGAGTCAGTTCTGGTTTATAGTGACTTGTATAGGGTTCTGAGGTTGCAAATCTTTGCTGGAGCAGAAAGCTTCATCTTTCTCCCATCTGAGTAGCTCAGGGCCTGGAACCATCGACCTTGTAGTTTTCAGTCCAGTGCTTATCCTAAATATTGCTGCACTCCCCTAAATATTGCCACTGCTGCTGCATGTCATTGAGTCAGTTCCAACTCATAGCCACTTTTTAGGGTTTCCAAGGCTAAAATTTTTACAGGAGCAGAAAGCCTAATGTTTCTCCTGCAGAGCATCTGGTAGATTTGAACTGCTGATCTTGCATTTAGCAGCCCAATGTGTAACCCACTATACTACTGAGGCTTCCTCCCCCTACATATTGATGTTGTTGTTAAGAGCCATCAAGTCAATTCCGACCCATAGTGACCCTGTATAGGTTTCCAAGGAGCAGCTGGTGAACTTGAACCACCAACCTTGCAGTTCAAACACCTTTACAGTCTGATGCATTAGCTCACAGCACCACACCAGGACTCCTAAATATTGATAGAGACTTACAATATAGATCAATCAATTTCAACAATTATTTGCCTTTTGGGGATCCTGATTTGAACTAATATACTATAAAATTTCTTTTGAGACAATCAGGGAAACTTTTGTTAGAACTTATGACAATATTGTGATTACATATTTAAATGTCCTTATCTGTTAGAGATTCATACTGAAGTATTTACAAATAAAATCGTTATGGCCTAAGAGTGGGTAGCTACTAAACAAAATTGGTAAAATGTTGATAATCATTGGGGTGAGGTGATGGTACTATCAAGGTTCATTTACTATTGACTCTAAATTGGGGTATGTTCGAAAACTTCCATAGCAAAAAAAAATTTTTAAACAACATTGAAATGAAAAAGACAATGTGCCATTAAGCCAAGACAGTGTTGAGACCTGGGGCTTATAAAGACCTTTCAGAATCTAAATTTGCCTGCAATTCTACATTAAGCAAGAATGATCCAATACCAATATCTGTTGTTATTCTGCTGAATTGACATTTGCCTGTTTGCAATGTCTTTACTGTTGTTGTTGTTGTTATTAAGTACTGTCTAGTTGGCTCCGATTTATAGAGACACTACAAAGGGTTTCCAAGGAGTGACTGGTAGGTTTGAACCAACAACCTCATGATTAACAGTCAAGTGGTTATCCTATAGCACCACACCAGGACTCCAGAGTCTTTATTGTTGTTGTTGTTGTTGTTAAGTGCCGTCAAATCAGTTCCAACCCATAGCAACCCTGTATAGGGTGTCCGAGGAGTGACTGGTGAGCTTGAACTGCTGACCTTACAGTTCAAACCATCTTTGCAGTCCAGCACATTAACCCACAGCACCACACCATGACTCCGGAGTCTTTTTAAGAATTGATGGTAACTCCCACCTTCTAGCACCCTCTGAAGAGCTTCTTGCCTTTACATTTGGCAGAGGAAAAGTAGGTTACTAGTACCCAGAAACCACATTCTTCAAGCAGGTGAATGAGTGTGATGGGATTAAAATTCACAGCCAATTACCTCATAGTCAGTCATTTAAATAGCCACTGACTCACACAGCTTTCTTAAGGCAGAGTAGAACAAGGAAACATAAATAGTACTTGTGTGCAGTAAAATGCACAAATATTTATCTAACATACTTCACCATTGCATAGTTTTAATATGTAGTCGAGAGCATAACATGCAGATACCAGCATTGTATATGATTCTAAGACTAGACAATTTAGCAGGCCCTGGCAACCTACTCGATGGCATCTGACAACAACAACAACAGTGCTGGTGTGGCACTGTGAGTTAATGCGCCAGATTGCAAAGCCATTTGAATCGCAAGGTCCGTGGTTCAAGCTCACCAGCTGCTCCTCGGAAACCCTATACATGGTCGCTATGGGTCAGGATCTACTCGGCACTTAACAACAACAACAACAGGGTACTTCAACCATCTAGGAGTATCATTTCAGTAAAATTAAAGTGGGAGAAGCTTTCAGCTGTCAGGGACACAGAAGATTTCATTGTTTTTCTTGTTTTTCTCACACCTCAGGAACCTGAGTTTATTCTAAAACCTCTGTGGCTTTCTCACACTGACCTACTAAATGCAGTTAATTGCCTGGTATGGCCCTTCTAGCCATTGTCCTCCATGCCTGTGGTTATAGTTCCATTTTGGAGTGAGTTGTCTGTTAATGAGGCAGGATTAAGGTAGTATATGTCTAGAGTAATTGCTAGAAAGTGTGACTGAAGTCATTATCCTTAGTTTCTTTGAGATTGTGGTCTGTAAATTAGCTGTCATCTTTGATATCTGTGTTAAAACAAGAACTACCTCCTACATTTGGTTGCTCCCTAATTAGCAAAGTGCCAGCTTTCTGCTTAATTAAGAAAATAGGATGCTAGGGTCATAGAACTGGCTGGAACCAGACCTGGCCCACCTAACATGCAAAGTAAGGACCAATGTGTCCATGGTCTGACCTTTTGGTGTCATAGGACTGAAAACACACCTCTTTCAATGTCCCTGATGTGCACAAACAACATCTTTGTGGTCCTTATTCCTGACTGAGGATGCATACAGGACAGTTATTATCCTGAATCACCCTCATGAACACCAATCAGATGCCAGTTTCTGCCCTGTAAGACTCCTGACCCAGGGATTAGGGAGTCACCTTGGTGATGTGAGTCCTGGCGCACTCTTTGGCTTAAATAATCAAGTTCAACTCATTCTGATTTTCAGTTCCTGGGATTTGAGCCCACAGCTTATCACCTGACTTGATTTGCCAGCTTCTGAAACCTTGTAAATAAATAGTTCAATTTGGTATGAAGATGAGCATCTTCCACATTGATGTCTAAACAACAGACTTGGGATTTGTTAGCTTCCACAATCACGTAAGTCGTTTCCTTGATAGCTCATGGGTTCTGTGAGGCATTGCATCGAAATGTGGAACCCTGGGATATGAGGCAGGATACTGTGGGGAGGAGTGTTGATTGGTATCTATGGAGCTATATCATCATTGTCATTAAGTGCCGTCAAGTTGGTTATGACCCATAGCAACCTTGTATAGGGTTTCCGAGGAGCAACTGGTGAGCTTGAAATGCTGACTTTGCAATTCAAACAGCTTTGCAGTCTGGCGCATGAATCCACAGTGACACACCAGGACTCCATGGAGTTGTATAGTATTTTGGAAACGTCAGACATTTGAGATATTTTTAACCTCCACATCTCAGAGACCTGCTGATCATGCTGATCTTTCTAAAAGAAATTGTTCTTTCATCTACCCTTTCAGGCCTTTCTATGACTCGGTCCGGCTCTGATCAAACCATGCCATCTCCATCACACTCCTCCACCCCACCACACACACATATACCCCCTATGGAATCCTATTTACTTGCACAAAATCTCATAGCAGTTCATCTCAAAGTGTGGTTCTGATATCAACAGCAAAACCACCCAGACACTGCTTACAAATACAAATTTTGTAGCTCTACTCTAGACCTGGAATCCCTGGGTAGTTCAAAGGGTTAAAAACCTTGGACACTAACCAAAGAGTTGGAAGTTTGAGTCTACCCAGCTGGAGATCTACGTCTGAAATATCATAGCCATTGAAAACTCAGTGGAGTCCAGTTCTACTCTGTCACTCATGGAGAGGGGACCATGAGTCAGAATCATCTCCATAGCACCTACAGTCAGTGTGCTCCAGACCAACTGAATCAGAAACTCTGGGAATGGGACCCATAATCACTGATTTAGCCTGACATCCAGTGAATTCTGATGAATGTTCAAATTTGAGAATTGCTGCACTATAGAATGGGAAAACATATTTTTAAAAGAGATTTATCCCATTCACTCATTTTTCCTGTTGTGAACTCTGTTAAACATGGTGCTTTGCCCTTAGTTTCCTTTAGGAACTGTTTATAGTATTGTAATTAAGTTGTGGTGGTTATGTGCTGTGGAGTCAGTTCCGACTTATAGCACCCCTATGCGTGGGGTTTCAAGGCTGTGAATCTTTATGGGAGCAGAAAGTCTCATCATTCTTTCATGGAACATCTGGTAATTTCAAACTGCTGACCTTGAGGTTTAGCAGCCTGACTTGTAACCACTTCACTACCAGAGCTCCTTATTGTAATTAATTAACCATACAATTTTTGACTCCTTGAATAAAAAAAGATCAAGTGTACTGTCTAAGAATAAATTAAATTACCTTTTAACAAATATTAGATTTCTTATGGAAATTTTAGAGCAATGAAATACAAAATAAATAAATGCTCAGTGACAAATTTTTTTAAAAAAAGATTCATGCCTACAGAAAAAGGGTGGATTTTCATAGACACTGCAGCTTCTTCTAATCCTTACAAAATTAGGACTGAATGAGGATGTTGTTGTTCTTGTTGTTAGGCATAATCAAGTCAGTTCCAACTCATAGCAATTCTATATATAACAGAACGAAACTCTCCCAGCCCTGTGTCATTCTCACAATCATTCCTGTTTGAGTCCATTGTTGTAGCCTTGCGTGTCTTTCTCTTTGTTGCTGACCCTCTACTAAGTATGATGTCCTTCTCCAATGACTGTTCCCTCCTGATAACATGTCCAATATATGTGAGACAATGTCAAGTCAGCCTCACTTCTAAGTAGCAATCCAGTTGTACTTCGTCCAAAGCCTCATCCCCAGAGTCTCTGACTAGATAGGATATTCAAGGGTATTCTTTCTTCTGTCTCTCACTGTATAAATAATAATAAAAATCTATATTTTTAGTTTAACAAGAAAAACTGCTCAATAACTATAAATTTCTATTCTCTATCTCAGCTCATAAATAAAGTAAGTTGTTGCTGAATTTGAATTCAAAATCAGGTATCCTTATATTGAGTTTGGAGCCCTGGTGTGGTATTACAGGTTAATGCTCTGGACTTCAAAGTCAGCTCCAACTTCACAGTCAGTGGTTCATGCTCACCAGGCATGGAAACCTACATACAAGGTTGTTATGAAATGCCACTCAACAACAGCAACATCAACAATGTGAGTTTAGGAGTCCTGGTGTAATGCTGCAGGATAAAGTACAGTTTGAACCACAGGTCGGTGGTTTAATCTTACCAGCTGATCTTTGGACACCGTATACAGGGTCACTAGGAGTCAGAACTGACTCAATCACACACAGCAACAGCAATAGAAACATTGAGTTTATATTTGTTAGACCCTGTTCAGAGGGGAAAGTCCCTTGGTGGTGCAAATGGTTTCTGCTCAGTTATTAATTGAAAAATTGTCAAAAATTATCAATTGAAAGATTAACCCACCTGGTGTTACCACAAAAGAAAAGCATTGTAATCTGCTTCGATTAAGATTACAGCCAAGAAAATTCTATGAAGCTCAGTTCTAGTCTGAACCTGTGGGGGTCACCACAAGACAAACACATCTCAATGGCAATGAGGAGAGAGATCCACCTTTTAAACATTTCCAAGGAAAGCACTTCTAGAATGTGGATTCTGAAGTACAAATGTGTGAGTAACATTTCTAATGTCCCTGAACACATATGATTTCTCATAATTAAAACATCCTGAGTTTTTCTTTCACTTTAATTTTTATTAGGTTATAAAACTGATGGGATAGTTATTCATGTTAAAAAGAATTAGCTTCACATTTTAAGCTATCACTATATTTCTAACTCTTTTCATCTTATCTTAATTATGATAAGACTGTAGAGTATTTATAAATGTAAGATAAAGTCACCCAGATGACAATATTTCAAATCTTCCCTGTATTCTTTTAAATTAATAAACCTAGAAGCCATCATTTTCAGAAAGAACTGCCTTAAGCTTCAAAAAGTTTCCAGTTTGAACTTAGCAAAGTTTAACATTTTTAAGTGGGTCAAATTTTATTATAAATTTTAGTGGTAACTGGAAAATCTGGAAAAGTGACTCATGGGGGAGATTCAAGTCACCATAACAGGAAACTTCTCCACCCTCTCACACTTTCATTGTCCTTATTAGTGGCCATCACATCAGCCTCTGAATCATGGTGGCTCTATGTACAACAGAACAAGATGCTGCCTGGCCTGGTGCCCACCCTATAATCTGCTTCAAATCAAATCACTGTAATCCATAGGGTTGTCATTGTTTGGTTTTCAGAAAACCACCAGGCTTTTTGTACATCTTAGTTTGTAAATTCCAGTGACCTGTTCAGCATCACAGCAACACATAAACCTCCACTGAGTGGCGACTGTGGGTGAGTTGCTCTTGTAACAGCCAAACAAAATTTATAATAAAATATGCTCTTTTTTTTTTTCCCCCATGCTGGTCTTTCTTTCAAGAAGTACCTCTGCTCCACATTAGCCACTCTGGGTTGGTCTGCATATCCTTTCAAGTGGAATGTCCCACATCAGAGGGCTCTTGATAAGGCTCAGGATTCCTCCAAAGGCCCCATCTTCTAAAAATTATTTAACAGGAAGCCTATTTCACTGGAAAAATTCTTGTACTCCTTTTAGTTAATCAAATCAGTCATTAGCTAAAGACGGGTTTACAAGATTTCTGCCACTGTCTCTGGGCCCAGGAGTCCCCAGGTACTGCTGGGCAACCAGGTCTCAAACCGTGTTGACAGGAGTATATTGAACATGGTTGGACTTAGCTCACAACGTCATTGCTATTTTTCCCCAACTTCTCCTTATCAGTGACCAGCGTGGTCACCAGCCAGACCACATACCTGCTCATGTATTCCCCATGAGTCTTAGTCTTGGAAGGGGGATTGCCCTGAAGGGATCTGACCACTTGTCTTGATGGCTCCCTAGCATACAACTTGCTTGTTTGTAGTAGTCAATTGGACTGCCATTATTGTTTTTGATTTTTCCTGCTGGTCTTTCTTTCAAGAAGTATCTTCTGTTCTTCTAAACCGCTCCACGCTGGTCTGCTTGTCCTTTCAAGTGGAAATTTCCAACATCAGAAGATTCTAGATAGGGATTAAGATTCCACCTATGGTTTTATGAAATACAAAGGTTCCACAGGAAGCCTCCTTCACTGGGCAAGTTTTAGGTGCATTTTAGGTATTTCCATCAGTTATAAGATGAAAACGGACTTACAAGCTTTCTATGGTCATGTTTCTGGCTATTCCTTTCTCTCCCCATCAAGTGTCTGTTTTACAATACAGGCAAGGGAAACTAAGATTCAAAAGACAGCCAAGCATTTTAACATCATTTCCCCTCTTTTGCCCATTCCAACCATCTCTCATTCCCTGTATCCCAGAGCCCTGCTGTTCCAAGGTTGTGCATACATCATTATTTACCTCTGCCCCATTTAGCCCATTCAAACCTGCCTAACTGTTCTCCCATCCACCTTATTCTTCCATTCCTGACCTCCTTCTTCTGTATTGTCAACTCCCCCAGCACATAAGCTATCCTGTGTCTATTCCCTAACCTGTGCTCCACCATCACCTCCCTCCCCTTGTCCCACCCTATACACCCGAGTAACCAGCAAATAATTTTCCCCCCTTTTAGTGTGGGTACATTTTCTTAAGCTTTTACAGGAGTGGTCCAATGCAGTATTTCTCATTTTGTGACTGACCAATTTCACTCAGCATAATGTCCTCAAGGTTCATCCATGTTATGCGGTGGCTTGCAGTTTCCTTGTTATTCTTCAAGGTGGCATAATATTTCATTGTGCGTATGTACCAAAGTTTGTTTATCCATTCTTCAGTTGATGGACACTTAGGCTGTCTCCATCTTTTTGCTATTGTAAATAGTGCTGCTATGAACGTTGGTGTGCATACATCTACTTGTGTTATGGCTTTTATTTCTTGTGGATAAATACCAAGTAGAGAAATTACTGGGCCATAAGGTATTTCTATTTCCAACCTTCTGAGGAAGCTCCATATTGCTTTCCAAAATGGTTGGACCATTTTGCATTCCCACCAGCAATGTACAAGGGTCACAGTCTCTGCACATCCTCACCAGCATTTATTGTCCTCTAGTTTTATTATCTTTGCTGTTATTGCTGGTGTGAGATGATATCTCATTGTTGTTTTGATACTCAGGGAGGAAATCCAAGGTGATAGAAATGATGCTGGAGAACGCATGATAGAATTCTGCAAAACCAATGATTTGTTCATTTCAATACCTTCTTTAGATGGCATAACAGACGACTATACACATAGACCTCACCAGATGGAATACATAAAAATCAAAGTGACTACATCTGCAGAAAGAGATGGTAGAAAATCTCCATATCAGCAATGAAAACAAGGTCAGGGGCACATTGTGGAATAGACCATCAATTACTCATATGCAAATTCAAACTGAAACTGAAGAAAATGAAAACAAGTCCACGAGAGCCAAAATATGACCTTAAATATATCCCACCTTAATTTAGAGATCATCTGAAGAACAGATATGATACATTAA